>NC_139968.1:26712454-26877454 GCF_963993115.1 Abramis brama | reverse complement strand
CTTTGAACAGAGACCAGAAGTCAATATTTGTAGAGGAAAGGACAAACATGGTAGACTGGTCTTCGTTGTCACAGGAAGTTGGGTCTTTTTTTAAAGCACACTGTCATTTCACATGGTCTGCCTGGAGACCTCTGACACAGGATGCGGTTTGGCAAGTGAAACGGTGACAGACCAAGATAAAAATATGAAACTCCTATTGATGTGCACGTACAGATCTGCAGTTTCTCCTGTACCTTGCACATATTTCCTAATATTCTGTTTCATTTTTAATTCCGCAGGATGAATGACATTCGAACAGAGAGATCTGTTAGAGAACAATGAAGTCGACAGTTTGAAGGGAAAGAAGGAGGTCTTAAAATGAGGAACTGGTATATGATTTATAAGCAACATTTTGTTCACTAAACCCTTCCTCCATTACATGATCAGTGATGCTTACACAATAGTGATACTGATCATTGGAAACATCAGGGAATCCCACTTTTAACATTCCCTATACTTCTAATCCCCTCAAACCAAACCCATACTCATGAGGATTTTGAAGATGTTAATCAGACCACACTTACTGGAGACATATCAAGTTACAGGACAAACATTGGGCTCCTCCCTTAGGCGTCCATTAACAGACATTATCCTCTGAGTGTAATGGATGCTTTCAGTTAGTGAGGAACTTTATCATCAGAAATGGTTAATGAGTGTGGAACACTGGAGACGCTGAGGGTCTGTCGCCCATGTAATGCAGAATGAAAAATTCCCACTGTCCTTTGTGCTTCATGTGATGCTGATATATCGCACAGTATGCAAACAAAAGTTGTTAAAGATATCAGATATCACTGGCCATCTGGTACAGTAACTTGGCAACCATGGCTCAACCAATAAGGTAGGCAAAACGTTAAGTGGCAAAACACGGAAGCTCTTCCCTGGACTGTCTGTTTAGTGATAGAAGCTAGTTTGGTCGGTCTGAATCATAGTGATGACTAAAACACATTAAAACAAGGGACATTTTGAAAGGCCTTTAAACAGCAGTGGAGTTCAACACATTAACATTACATTAGATTACTCAGCGTAAATCTAATAGAACACTATCTCTGATCTACAGGAAACGGTGGCCTACCAGAACCCAAAGTGTGAAAAATGTGTGAACTTAGGGGTTTTTACTAAATTCAGCTCATTTTTAGACTATTAGCGTAAACGACAAACAATTCTGAGATTTAGAAACCGCTTTAAGACCTGAATTACAACATGCATCACTAGTGAATCATGTGATTCAAAACTGCTTACAAAACGCTCTGCACATAATATTTACAGTATACAGCTCTGCTATCATTAAACTACATCTTAACTGTCAAAAGAGATTTGCTTGACATCAGCAGTGACCATAATACACTTTATACAGGCTATTATTTGAAAATTTTCACCAGTTTTTAAGATATTATATATATTTATTACATGGATTGGTTGAATTCTAATGTAGAATGCGGTCAGTTATTTCTTGATAACAGACCGCTGCGATGTATAACACACCGTTGCCATGAAAAACAGAGCGTTGCTATGGACGCAGGATTCTAACCATAGGGACGGAACGGACTATTTTCTTTAGCGGAAGCAATACAATCGTTTTTAAATCAATAATTATTGATTTACTTGGTGGGTAGCCATGTAATAAGCGGGATAATGTAGACTAGAGCTTATAGGATGTTATAGTGAATACAACCCCTTCAGACTGATTCAATCCTGATCCTGATAAAGTTCCCTTGGCCTTTGGAATTAAAATAGCCCCACATCATCACATAGCCTTCACCATACCTAGAGATTGGCATGGGGTACTTTCCATAAGATCATCTCTCAATGCAAATTAAACTAGCTTTTAGGCTAACTGAAATAAAACCATGACAATCTCTAGGTATGGTGAAGGCTATGTGATGATGTGCGGCTATTTTAATTCCAAAGGCCAAGGGAACTTTATCAGGATGCATAGTATCCTAAAAAAAACAAAAACAAAAAAACTTAAAAATAAAAATCTGCCTGCCTCTATGGGAATTTAACATAGGGGTGTACTCACTTATGCACCATGTATTTTAAGGAAGAACATTTATTTATTTACGATACATTATTCATTCACAAAGAAAATTGGTGTCCTTAAAGGTTGGATTTTTCCTAATTTTTTAAATTAAGGCATTAAGTTCAATTTCCAAAATATGATTTTTTATTCCTCTTTTTAGTCAACTTTAGCATGGGTGTATTCACTTATGCATAGCACTGTGTATATATATATATATATATATATATATATATATATATATATATATATATATATATATATATATATATATATATATATATATATATATATATATATTTGCATTTTAAAATACTAGCTACACACATTTTGTCATTTGCTATCGCAATTTTGAGAGACCGTAAATGACAAAAGTTTAAGTTAACACAGAAGGGTGACTGATTCGTGTGAAAAAGGACGACTGTATGCACACTGCATTTTGGCTTTGACCTTTTTTTGTTCTCCTCTGCATCTCAACAGGAAGTGGTCAATCGAACGTGATGCAAGACACTGCTTCATCGAGGCTTCAGCCACTGTAACCTATATAATAAATAGGTTTATGGTTGCGCCTATCTGATCATTTTTGCACACTGTTGGTTATTGCTTTAATATTTATCAGAATCATCTATTGTGAGTCGCATTGCACCGATGGGGACTTTTAGGCCTGAGTTGTGAGAACTTCTGCATCTTTCTTCTCTGCGAACATCACAAAGACATCATTGAGATCTCTGATGGTTGAGTCAGATCAGGGGCCTCAGTTCACTTTTGGGTTTTTGTAGCAGAGAGGAAAAGAAGAGGAAGGGGCTTCACGTTTAGAGAAGAGCTGAAAACCGCACTGATCATTAGACTGTAACATGGTTTATCATTTAGATTGTATCTTGCACTGAACATCATGCTTTCAACACAAACATGCATGAATTATGTATAAAAAATTAAATTAGCAAACAAAGTCCAATAAATTTTCTGAACAATTAAAAAAATATATATTACATATGTGCAACTTTAACCAGTTTAATCACCTCAACAAATGTAATGTAATCTCTTTTATATAATCTAGGTCAGGGTACTGTACCTATAAGTTGTGTGCTAAACGTGTGGTTAGTACCAGTGGAACATGCAAGTTGTGCACAACAATGAGTTTGAGAGATGGATGCGTGGTGGCGTGTACATGTGCGGTACCAGTGTAGGTGGATGAGGTGCTTTCGATGGCCTGACATTAATACTGCCATATATACACTTTAAAAAGCTCTAGAAGAGGCAAATATTAAAGTTAAAAGAGTGCATCAAGCATATGTTAGTAGCAGTATTATCATGCTGATATGATACAAAAACCTGCTTTGACAACCTAAGCTGGAATGATCGGCTGTTAGCTGGTTTCTTGCTGGTCCAAGATGATCTATAAGCTTAGACCGGCCGCAAAATATATATGTTCCAAAACACTGTAACCATTTTCCAGGTAAAAGACAGAGTGAACAAAATCCTAAAATGTTAAATCCTATTTTTAATTTGGCAAACAGGGAAAAACAACTTTGCACATAATGAATAAAATAGGAATAATTTTTCCTTAGACCTAAATCATATACCGGTAATAGACAGTACAAAATGCACAGTATAATCAATGTACCAGAAAACTACTTGTCTCTTCTCTGTAATAGCCTTGTCAAGGGCGGGACTAAAAAGAGTGAGGTTGACTCAAACGCTCTGCATATGACTTTTTTATTTTTATTTTAGGCTTCGTCGAGAAAAAGATCATTCTTAATTATCGATTTTATGGGGAAATTTTTTTGTAAATATGTAAACATTGATCGTGCGTTAGATACGTATCATATGCAGGCTACATTCCGTGTTCCTGTCGTTTGTCCATCGGATACTTAACCGTTCTTGTATAACATATTATGTGGAATTCAGTTCTCTTTGCGACAAAATGTTAAGGATTATCATTAGAAAAACAACGTTCTTATGTCTTTGTCTGCTGGTCATGGATGGTAAGTGTTTCTGTCACTTAATTCGACTTTATTTTGTTGTGTTTAAAACAGAAGATGATATTTATTCACTTATTCTCCTTTAGATAACGATCTACCATCACTATCTACACTTTGGCATATAAAACGTCGTGTTAAGTGACCAAGAACAAATGTTAGGTTTAAATGTGTGAATTTCTGTGGGTTTATGGGATATGGGATATCATTGTCTACCACAGTCGACGTAACATAGTTACATTGATGAAAGTATAGTGATCAGGATCAGTGTATGATCAGTCTTTGGGAATCTTTCTTCACCAAGAGTGCAAGTGCAACATTCTTTGTCCTTTCATTGTTGCTGCACACTTATACGTCATATAACAACAGAATCACCAACGGAACACTAATCTCCACAGAAACAGCAATTTTATGTAACCACGGCACGTTTAATTAACACTAAATATAGGCTAACTAACTTGAACTATAACAAGTATTAACATTTCCAATAAGCACCCGTCCCTTGTACAGACTTACCTAATTAACTTTTCTGCAATATTTAAGTTATGTTTGCCAGTGAATATAAGAATATGTTAATTTAGCCTATAGTTTCTTCAGAAGTAGAGAGCTACTAGTATACAATTAAAAAAAAAAATGGTTTGGCTATAAATTTACCTCACCATAATAACAATATATTTTAAAAGAAAGTAAATTTAATTTTGTACATTGAAAATATTTATCAACTATCATATAATTTAATGCTTTTTATGTTACTTGTTTAATGCTTACTGTGTTGTTTTATACTTGTATTAGGCCTATAGCCTGAGTAACAAATTTCAAAATGTTGGTATGTTAACTTTATGCACACACACACACACACACACACACACTCACACACACAAATAAATTGTTAAACATTAAATTACAGTTTTGAATTATTAGTATTATTATTAGTACTTGCTATTACTGTTATTATTAATTATTTTAATAAATCACTCCTATTTGTAAACCTTTTTTCATTACATTTCATGGCATGTTTCAGGTGTGTTTGGTGCTGATACAGATGTGATGAAGTCAGTATCAGTAATGGAGGGAGACTCTGTCATTTTAAACCCAGATGTTACAGAAATACAGAGTGATGATCAGATACTGTGGATGTTTGGACCTCAAGAGACTCGTATAGCTGAGCTCCACAGACAGAACATCTATATAGATGACAGGAATACAATATTTGAGAAAAGACTCCAGATGTACAATCAAACCGGATCTCTGACCATCAGAAACATCAGAACTGAACACTCTGGACTCTATAAACTACAGATCATCAGCAACAGAGGGAAGTTGGACAAGACATTCAATGTTACTGTCTATGGTGAGAAAAAATATGACTTCAATTTTTTTAATAATATGTATAGAGGGATGTGAAGCATATTATTGATCTCGTAGTATGAATCATGAATATGGCACAAAAAATAGACTTTATTAAAAATAAAAGGTATTTCTCATCTACTTTTGTATTTTAGAACTCAAGATCCTTTCTTAAAACAATTTTTTTAAACTAATATGTAATGTAGGCTTTATTTTTTCGGTAAGATTATTATTTGTGCTTTTGTTTCGTAATGTGGACAATTCTTAGTTTGTATTCGGTTCAGTTCTTATAATGGTGTGAGGTTTCTGTGTTTTGTGTATTTTGCTTATTATTATTACTTCATCTGCATTTGGATCCCGCTTTCCCTCGTGTCTGAGTTTGCCCACATTACAACAACATATAAATTTACATTTACTTATAAATAAAACATGTTTTCCAGCTCCTCTGCCTGTTCCTGTCATCACCAGAAACTCTTCTCAGTGTTCTTCATCATCATCATCATCATTATCATCAGTGTCCAGATGTTCACTGCTGTGTTCAGTGTTGAATGTGAGAGATGTGACTCTCTCCTGGTACAAAGGAATCAGTGTATTGTCCAGCATCAGTGTGTCTGATCTCAGCATCAGTCTCTCTCTACCTCTGGAGGTGGAATATCAGGATAACAACACTTACAGCTGTGTGATCAACAATCCCATCAGAAACCAGACTCAATATCTCAACATCACTCAACTCTGTCAGACATGTGAAGGTATGCCCAGGGCGAGCATTAAATTCCATTTATAGTTTAAATATCACAATAAGCAGACGGTGGTATTTCAGGTTTTCAAGAGGTTTATACTTAACATATACTTAACATATATACACTATATTGCCAAATGTATCGGGACACCCCTCCAAATCAGGTGTTGAATTCAGGTGTTCCAATCACTTCCATGGCCACAGTTGTATAAAATCAAGAACCTAGGCATTAGGGGTGTGCAAAGCAGCCGGTATTTGTATCTGTATTTGTATTTGTTGAGGGGGGAAAAGTATTTGTATTTGTATTTGTATTCGAGTAAAATTCAAAATAGGTGTAAAAATCCAGTTTTTTTGCGTTACACTTCTAATTTACATTATAGTGTAAGTATTCTTTAATTATATCTATTATAATAAATATAGATATGCAATGTGTAAAATATTTTTTTCAAAACTGCATTCATATTTAATTTTAAAATGGCTTTTTAAACCTGCTAAGAGTTATCCAGCCAATAATAAGCCTAGAACTGCTTTTCTGACGGACTGATATTAATGACATAATGACGGCTTTTTATTTCATTTCTCATCTCCATAAATATATCTAAAGCTAATGCAAGGGCTAGAAATCAATTAATTCTTTGCTGATACTTCCTCGTCATCACGGAGAGCGCAGTTCGCACCGCTTTCTCCTTTCCACAAGCGCTTGTTCTCTCGTGGCGTTTGTCGTTGCTATCAGTGTTGCCAAGTCCGCTTATTATAAGCGACTTTGGGCTTGTTTTTCTGTAAAGTCGCTTACAAATATTGGTAGTCGCGGGTTGCGTTTTTTTGGGCTTGTTTCTAAAGTGTAGTTGCTTATTTTGGGCTTGTTCCCAGCTCCATAAAAAGTTGTCAAACAGACATTGCCTATATTTTAAACGTAGTTTCTAAACCTACCCATAACCCGAATAGTCACATATGGACGTTTTAGGGGTACCCTTTTCGTCGTATGTTGCCGTTTGGTCAAGACCCGTCAGTACGTGACGTTTTGGGGTGAGACTGTGTTAACGAGTACTAACGTTAGTCAATCAGAGGCAGTCTGTTTTTTTATGGTTAGGAAAACGTCAGTGACGTTTAAATGAAAATACGCGCGAGTCGGAAGAAAGAAAAAGGAGTAAAAGTATGGATTCAACCTGTCGTGGGGGATGACTCAAAAGCACTGTGCAGAGTATGTAGCGGACCTCGAAAATAATTTAAAACAAATAATAACAACTCAGTGAGTGTTTTAGCGCAATTTTCTCACCTCATGGGATCACAACACTAAGAGATAGTAAATCTTTTCCTGGATTTTTTTTGTGCGTTCCCGAGATTAGACCTTCCTTAACATAATGCCGAAAACCCGAAGTCTCTAGGTGGTCTGGTTGAGGAGTAGATAGAAGTGCAAGATTGGTGCACACAGACGCACAGAACAGAAATCATGAGTTAACAATCGCAATTTGTCCGGTGGAAAATTGCGCTAAAAATGCAGCACCGTTCTCCTCAATGAGGCTTCCGGACATTGGATTTACGGTCTCCAAACACAACGAGTCAAGACAGATCGAGAGCTGTGCTAAAGTAGCTTGTCACACATAAATTAAATCAGCCGATCACCTTGGGGAATTAATTTGCTCAACTTGTGACAAGACATCAAAATGCACCGCATTATTGCTCTGTGTATGTTCACAGAACATAATAAATGAACAGATAAATAATGTATGTTCACAGAAACATAATAAATAAACAACAAAAATAAAAATAAACTGTAACGTTACCATGTGTAGGCTACAGTTTTTCAAAACTGCGCACAGTTAACGTTAACCAATCTGTCCACATGGATGTAAATTGACAATCTGTAGCAACAGTTTAAAATCAGTCCCTACGTCACAGTTTATTTATTATTAATAAATTGTATTATTAATTAATAATATGTCTATGGGGGGGGGGGGGGGGGGCATAGACAGTATGGGATGGGGGGGGGGGCATAGACAGTATGGGATGGGGGGGGGGGGGGGGGGGGGGGGGGGGGTCGCTTGTTTTGGGCTTGTTTTTACTGGCCTGGTTGCTTATTTGTCTCGCGAGATCTGGCAACACTGGTTGCTATGCAACCGTGAACATAGGCGCGCCTGGAAAAACGAGCGCTCTGCTCGCTTGCCGCGCGCCTACATTTGAAATCTGCACGCGCAAAAAACGCGCTATGTGAGCGAAATATTTCCATATGTGGCTCTTTCCTCCTATCTTATCAACAAGTGGACAGCCACCACATCAGCAGCACCGCCGGTCGCCATGTCTCATGAGGAAACGCAGCTTTTTGATATAAAGTTTTTCTTGTTCCCGAATACAAATATTTTTAAAGTATTTGTTCGAAATAAGTATTCGTAAAAAACACACTATTTGTGCCTTTCCGAATACCGTATTCGGGTTCGGCTCCACCCCTACTAGGCATGCAGACTGCTTCTACTAGTGATGGGCGATACTGCAAATTTCGGTATCGATCCGATACCAAGTAAATACAGGGCCAGTATCACCGATATCGATACCGATACCAATACTTTTTTATTTTAAAAGCATGCACTTGAACTTGTATGCACTTTCCTGTGCTAGAGCCGTGTGTCATGATTTATGAGGTGAATGCATCATTAATATGCTAAATCTGAATACGTTTTCATAACTACTAGCCCTAAATATTTTGTGCACTCAACTCGCCTGTAATTAGTCAGTGACTTTTACAAAACTACCCTAATTATAGTACTAGCCTACTACTAGCCTACTGTTCAAAAGTTTGGGGTCTGTAAGATTTTTAATTCTCTTCTGCATTTATTTGATCAAAAATAGCCTACAGTAAAAACTGTAATATTACAATTTAACATAGGCTATCTGTTTTCTATGCCATAGTAAACTGTAATTTATCCATGTGATCAAAGCTGAATTTTCGGCATCATTAATCCAGTCATGATGATATTTCATTTTAATATGCTGATTTGCTGCTCAGGAAACATTTCTTATTATTATCAATGTTGAAAACAGTTTCATAATTTTGTGGAAACCATGATACATTTATACAGAAATATTTGATGAACAAAGTTGAAAGAACAGCATTTATATGAAGTAGATTTTTTTTTAACAGTCTACCTTGACTGTCACTTTTGATCAAATTAATGCATCGATCCTTGTTGAATAAAAATATTAATTTCATTAAAAAAATCTTACTGACGTCAACATTTTGAACCGTTATGTACACTTTTGGTTTGTTTATTGCGAAATAACCCGATTGTTTCTCTGTCATCTAAGCAAGGCTTCGTTTCCCAAACGCACTGGGCCTGTGAGCTCAGCGAAGCACCAGCATCGAACGCTCTCTGTGATTGATTGGTTTCGTCTTGTATCCAGATGACTAGGAGAAAAAGTTCTATCCTACACATAGACAGTATATAAATGATCCTACACAATTATCCGCTAACATTCGATTATTTTTCCACTTAGAAGCTTATTTTATGCACTGAATTGCGTGCTAAATTAATAAAAAATTACTGGTAAAAAAACACATTTGGATCGATATTTTTATGTGAGGATCGATCCTTTTCGATACCACGTCAGTATCGAAGTATCGATACTTAAGGATCGATCCGCCCATCACTAGCTTCTACAAACATTTGTGAAAGAATGGGTTGCTCTCAGGAGCTCAGTGAATTCAAGCGTGGTACCGTGATAGGTTTCCACCTGTGCAATAAGTCCATTCGTTAAATTCTCACTACTTAATATTCCAGTCAACTGTCAGTGGTATTATAACGAAGTGAAAGCAATTACAGGTTTTTTTCCAACTGCTTACACACGTTTTCAAAGCTATGTCTCCTTTTTTCAAAACTCTACATACAATTCCCCAAACTGCACACACAAAATGCAAAATGCCACACATCTCCTTCAAAATGTAACACTGCATTCAAAATGCCATAAACACAAGTCAGAATGAAGCATTTGCATGAAATGGCAAACACTTCTTTCATAATAGTACATTTTTGGATATACCATGTAAACACTGTTGTTCTAAATCTAAAGCTCTTTGGTCTTTCATAGGCTTATGTAACGGAGGCCAGCTAGTAGTCGCTGTGCAAGTAAACTTCACTCCTCTGATCTCAATAGGCGCTCTAGAGGCTGCAGTCTTTAGCCTCCTTGTTAGAGCACCGACTCTCATGCCGGAGACCCAGGTTTGAGGCCCGCACAGAGCGGGGCGAGTAGGACCCGGGTGGAGGGGTTACACTTATATCTACATTTCAATACAATGTTCTACAGTGAAAGTAATCTGATGTAACAAGTACACTGCAAACACCAATGCAATGTAGAAACAGAAAATATTTATTAGGCCTAACATTATTATTGTTTACAGTAGCATACAACAAAACCATAAACATATGGTTTGGGGGGGGAAATCCATTGTTCAAAACAGATCATCTGACCTTTGACCTATTTAGGCCTATACTACAGTAAAGCAGTGATTGGTTAGTGATCAGTTAAGCAATTTGTGTTTGCACATATGAGGAGTGTGTCTGTGTGACCTGGTGAATAAGTGTAGCATTTTGATTGGTTGTGTTTGGAAAAGGAAAGCAAGTCACTTCCTGTTAGATTTTTGTGTTTTAGGTAGAGAATTGTGTGTAGTGTTTTGAAAAAAGTGTTTAATGCAATTGAAAACTGAGTCAAAGGCTGAGAAATAGCTTATGGTTTTGGAGATTTGGTATGTTGTTTTGCACTTTGAGTGAGAGGTTTCAAAAATTGTGTGACATGAAAAGATTTTGTGTGTAAGCAGTTGGAAAAAACTGTAAGAACAACAGCACTTCAGCCACGAAGTGGTAGGCCAAGTAAAATCACAGAGCGGGGTCATTGCATGCACCCTACGGATTAAGAATGGGATGTAATTAAAGTTTATGTGCATGTAAAGGCAGGCGTCCCAAAACTTTTGGCTATAGTGTGTGTGTGTGTGTGTGTGTGTGTGTGTGTGTGTGTGTGTGTGTGTGTGTGTGTGTGTGTGAGTGTGTGAAAGTGTGTAAAGTCAGAGCTTATTTCACGCCATTTTTGACAATTATACCAACAACCTAGTTTTCACTTTCTGTATGGTAGTACAAGATAGAAATGAAGGGATGATTGTATGTATTTTTTTAGATATTGGAAATAAAACAAATTTAATTTAATTAAATGGTGGTATATACAATGAATGTAAAAAAAACTAATTTTATTTTTTGTTTTGGGCCGCTTTTCTATAAAAACTATTTATATTATTTATTCTTTAAAGGCACAGGTGAATGTTATTTCTTGTTTCCTTCTTTCCTTTTCAGATTTAAAAAAACCAAGACTTTATGCAGCATTAATACCTGCAGTAGTTCTGGCTGTGCTTGCAGTTGTGATGTACTGCCTTTACAGGAAGTGCAGAAGACCAAGGCCAAAAGGCAAGTCTTACCTGGAGCTGATGCAACAAGCATATCTGTAATCATGTTTTAATTATTGCTATTTATGTTTTTTATTGGTTTGTTTGTTTTTATTCTTGGCCTTAGGAAATTATTTTCAACCATCTGCACATGCAGCTGAAACAGTTCAGACAGACCAGGACGAGGTAGCTTACACTGAAACAACATTTGTACAAAATGCACAAAACAAGGTACGACTCTCATGGGCTTGTTTACACTAGACAAAAAAAAAAAGATTTCATTTCATTTTTGCAAATGAAAGCTGGACTCTTAGGGGAAAATCATGTTTTAAAAATCCGGCCTATTGCAGTATTCAGTCACTGGAATATTTCTAAAACTCCAGCACATTACAGTTTTTTTGGATTGCTTAAGCACGATTTTCAAAACAGGGCCTGGGTTTTCAAAACACTACACACAATTAGCACAACCACACACCCAATTAGCAAAACACTACAGATCCTTTGCATAATTAAACACTCTTGTAAAAACTATACACTTCTGTTTAAAAACCACACTTTGTTACCAAATGAAACACGTTTCACATTACTATACTCTGTTTGCACGAGTTACACTCTGCTGTGATAAACCTAAAACACTTTTAGCACTTCTACTTCCCTATGATTAGAGTAGGCTACCATCAACAAAGTACAAATATAATGTAAATTCACCAAACACTACACAAGACCAACTGAAGAAACTCATTTATTTCTCAACACGCCCAAAATGTTGACATGGAGATTCATAATACTGTAACAAAATGTCACTTTACGTATTGTACTGTAAGTTTACTGTACTGTAAAAAAAAAAAGTTAAGTGTCTACATGCTGGATCTGCTGGATCTGGCCAGAGAATTATCAACATTGCAGGCAATGTTGTCATTAGCAAGACACCTTGGAAAGAAACGTCTTGAATGACGAATCCATCCTTGCATTGCTGCTACCTCCATCTGGTCACAGGCCTCCTCCATGGCTTGGATGAGGGGTACCTCAGCCTGGAGACGGAGATCATATACCTTCCACCGCCATGCCGAGAAAAACTCTTCTATAGGGTTGAGGAATGGAGAGTATGGTGGAAGATATAGGACGGTGAAATGTGGATGTTGCTGAAACCAGTTCTGAACCAGAGCAGAGCGGTGGAAAGACACATTGTCCCAGACAACAATGTATTGCATATGATCGATTTGATTTGCTGCTGTTATGTTGTGCAATTGGTCCAAGAATGGAAGTATGAGTGCTGTGTTGTAAGGGCCCATATGGGCATGGTGGTGGAGGACCCCATTCTGTGTAATGGCTGCACAGAGTGTTATATTACCCCCATGTTGCCCTGGGACATTGACTATAGCCCTGTGGCCAATGATGTTTCTTCCCCTCCTTCGTGTTCTCGTCAGGTGGAACCCAGCCTCGTCTACGTAAATGAACTCATGCTGGATCTCCTCTCCATCCATTCGTAAAACTCTCTGAAGAACAGTGTCAGGCAAAATGGTGTAGTTCAGTGTAGATCTAGTATACATATTACAGTACAGTAGAAGATTATGAGACAGTATGCAAGATCACACTGCTAAAGGGAATACATACCTCTGCATAATCATGCTGCAGTCGTTTCACGGCGTTATCCTATGTAGAAAAAAAAACAAACAAAAAAAGTATACAATAGTACAGTAATTTCACAGGAAAAGGTAACAGAAGTGCTGATAGTGCATAGAATACAGTACTGTAAGCAGTTACTGAAACCGTGCAGATGTATTTGATATGATGATATTTTTACAATACCTATTTTCCAGTCAAAATGTTCTTATCACACTTGCCACTGTGTATCGGCTTAGATTTGGCTGTACTCGCAGTCCAGCCTCCCTCAGCATCAGGCTGTGGTTGACAACGTGGTCAACCAGTGTTGCGCGGATCTCATTTGTCAGATTCGGTCCTCTTTGAGCACCTTCTTGTCTTCCTCTTCCTCTTCCTCTACTTTTACCTCCAGCATGGCCTCCATCTCTTCCTCTTCCTCTTCCTCTTCCTCTTCCTCTTCCTCTTCCTCTTCCTCTGTTGAGTCGTTCTCCTCGTTCTCCTCGTCTTTTTCTGACTCTTTCCATTGTGCTTGAAGACCGATGAACTCACCTGCTGCTTTTTATAGTGCTTATACACCTGATTGGTGTGTAAACAATTAAGCAAACAAGTGTTTGCACACCTGATGACTGTGTTGAACCAATTGGTTGGACGGTGCGGTAATTTGACAGTCAGTGCTTTGGTATTGCAAGGAATTTGCAAATCACTGTGTGTAGAGTTTTGCAACAAGTGTGAGGTTGACAATGTGCTTATAGTTGTGCAAATATGGGCTGATGTTTTGCTTCTTGAGTGTAAGGTTTTGCTAATAGTGTACTACTTTTAATGTTAGTGTGTAAGCAATCCAAAAAAACTGTAATCAGAAATCAATGTTCTTTCTTGTGGCTTTATCTTTTGATGCCAGTGGTGTGGGGAGCATGTTTTCAGTAATGCAATTACTCTGGAATGATCAAACATACAGTAACAGAACATTGTGGTTTTCAAATATAAATATCAACAATATCTGTGGTAATTATGTGCTATAAAGAACATTTAGACCTGATTAATATATTTTACCCCAAAATATGATTTTATTTATATGCTAGTGCTTCAGTGTGAGTCTGTTTCATTCTGCTGTGTATCAGCGCCACAGCTGCACAAAATTTACATTTTATTTGCAAGGTGAAATGGATGTGCTTAACTTAATTTGATCAAAGTTTGATGAGCCCATAGGTTTTAATCTTGAAAGATCTTTCTTTGCATCTTCATTCAGCTTTTGATTTCTTGCCTTCTATTCTATTGTCCAACAGAAGCGTGATGGGACAGAAGAGACAATATACTCCATCATTGTGAAACATTGATCTAACAACCAGTATTATCTCATTTTAAGCAAGCTTTAAACCCGGACAGATTTAAAACACTGGATTGAGCAGAGGAAAACCTGAATGACTCATTCACCACCTATTTATCTTTTGTCTTCCTGTTTTTCATCTCAAAAGAATAGATATTTAGAAGATTTAAACCCCATTGACTTTCATTGTATGGACAAAAACACATATTTTTCCAAAATATATTTTATATTCCACAGAAGAAAAAAATCATTTAGTTTTGGAACAACATGAGAGTGCGTAAACGATGAGTAAACAATCTCTTTAAGTTGATCATGTTGCGGCATAACCACCCTGTCTAATATCAGAAAGGAAACTTGTTTTCAAACTGAAAGAACTGGACTGAACTTTATTTGCATATCCAAATTCCCCTCCGACAAATATATATTTTGCATGCAGACACATAAGGATTAAGTCATAAGGACCACACACACACACAAAAAAAACTAACTTTAGGTCACAACAAATGACTTTAATCTTGTACAAGAGCAAAGTTGCAAGTTTAATGCATTGTTTCCAGATCAGAGACTTCTCGAATTAGGCATCGTTTACTCTTTCTCAACTTGTCGGTTGTGCACTGCTGTATATCCAAGAAATAACTAGCTGTTATTTAAGTCCTCAGGGTAATTTTGCTTGTGTAAAGACTAAAGATGCAAACCTCAAGCCCAACCTCTGCAATCGTTCCAGTAAATGTTACCTGTCTGTCCTGTATAGCATAGCACAGCAAGTCATCACATGTCTTGTCATACAATATCGCTTTACACTCACAGGCTTTACATCTGCTGAAATTTCACCCATCTCTGTGCTGTTCGTACATCTTGTGTTATACCCCAGTGAAAACCTTGTCTTTTTGCTTTTTTTCATTTACTATTGTTTAGTAAGCACATTTTTCATTATTATCAACATCTTCATATCCAATGCCCAAAGTTCATGTAACTAGCCTACTCAGGTTAAATCTGTGGATTAAAATTGACATTGACCCAGTGTACAGGTAAATAAAGCATCATGTAGATCTTTCTTGATATCAGTCATTAAAAAAATGTTTTTGTTTGTTTTCAAGTTGTTTGTTTATCCTCATTTATAAATCACACTGGCATTTTTTTCTATTTTAAAGGGGTGGTCATCAATCAAGGATCACTATGTTAGGTAGAACTGTCATATCTGCTATGGAAGCTTGACACAGACTGCAACCTTAAGTACAGTGTACTGATTATTTAAGGACATTTTTAGACTACAAAGAAGCACGTTTGCAATATTCTATTTACTTTGTAAAGTGCCCATGAATTTGATTGAACATCTTATTGCCATCTAGTGTCCGCAGAAGAGAATAGCATCAGTGAGATTGTGATTGTGGCTTTTTCTTCTATATCTGACGTAATAAACGAGTAGAGCAACAGCGGTGACGCCCACCAGAGCATAAATCAGTGATGGAGTCACACCTTCAGAATAAATGTTGAAGTCTGGGGAAAGAAAAGAAAATACTCCTATCAAATGACTGCTTGTTAACGTCTTCTGCTCATTTAAGACATAAAGAGAAAACGATTGAGAAAAATAAACGAAAAAGATCTTAACTCTAAAATCTGTTTTGAGTCGTTTTCAAAGAAACCTAGTGTTACGGGGGGGGATCAAGTTTTTAAGAAAATATGTTGAAAATATTGCTGCTGCCATACCTGCACATGTCTGACAGAGTTGAGTGATGTTGAGATATTGAGTCTGGTTTCTGATGGGATTGTTGATCACACAGCTGTAAGTGTTGTTATCCTGATATTCCACCTCCAGAGGTAGAGAGAGACTGATGCTGAGATCAGACACACTGATGCTGGACAATACACTGATTCCTTTGTACCAGGAGAGAGTCACATCTCTCACATTCAACACTGAACACAGCAGTGAACATCTGGACACTGATAATAATGATGATGATGATGATGAAGAACACTGAGAAGAGTTTCTGGTGATGACAGGAACAGGCAGAGGAGCTGGAAAACATGTTTTATTTATAAGTAAATGTAAATTTATATGTTGTTGTAATGTGGGCAAACTCAGACACGAGGGAAAGCGGGATCCAAATGCAGATGAAGTAATAATAATAAGCAAAATACACAAAACACAGAAACCTCACACCATTATAAGAACTGAACCGAATACAAACTAAGAATTGTCCACATTACGAAACAAAAGCACAAATAATAATCTTACCGAAAAAATAAAGCCTACATTACATATTAGTTTAAAAAAATTGTTTTAAGAAAGGATCTTGAGTTCTAAAATACAAAAGTAGATGAGAAATACCTTTTATTTTTAATAAAGTCTATTTTTTGTGCCATATTCATGATTCATACTACGAGATCAATAATATGCTTCACATCCCTCTATACATATTATTAAAAAAATTGAAGTCATATTTTTTCTCACCATAGACAGTAACATTGAATGTCTTGTCCAACTTCCCTCTGTTGCTGATGATCTGTAGTTTATAGAGTCCAGAGTGTTCAGTTCTGATGTTTCTGATGGTCAGAGATCCGGTTTGATTGTACATCTGGAGTCTTTTCTCAAATATTGTATTCCTGTCATCTATATAGATGTTCTGTCTGTGGAGCTCAGCTATACGAGTCTCTTGAGGTCCAAACATCCACAGTATCTGATCATCACTCTGTATTTCTGTAACATCTGGGTTTAAAATGACAGAGTCTCCCTCCATTACTGATACTGACTTCATCACATCTGTATCAGCACCAAACACACCTGAAACACATTTAATTATATCTTTGGCTGAACCCACAGATCTGGAAGACAACCCTTAAAAGTGTAATATTGAGCATATTTACAATTTAACAGTTTAGAAAAAACCCTTTAACAAAACAGTTTAGTTCAAAAACAATTAGAAAAAAAACATTAATCGGAGAAATAAGCAGCAATACACATCTTACCTTCCACACAAGTGAAGAGCAAGATTAAACAGCTCATGTATGCGAGCATCTTAGAAAAGTGACTGTTCCTGTGGTTTCAGTTCACAAACAGAGCATGTGCTGAAGATTCAGCCAATGGCCGCTCAAACTGTTAGAGGAAGTAGCAGAGGTGACCTAAATGGTCTTCAGTTCCTTTCTGAAGTCCAAAACACAGCATCTCGCATCTTGAATGTTTGATAGTTCAATGTACCAATAGCCTACATGTTTACATGTCCATCTCATCAAGTTACTGATGCTCTTTTCGAACACCTCTTTCTCATGTTGTAAAAATACAATTCACAGTTTAGTCTAAGTTATTTATTGTAAATTAGGTTGTGAAAGAAATACCTACTATTTGAAACCACAGAGTGTTAAAAAGGCATCAGATGATTTTTTGTTGCTAACCACAACAACATCAATGTTGGTATTTTGGGCTGAGGTTTATTCGTGAGAGGTTTAGTTCGTGCAAAGGCCGAAGAACATCACCAGCTTTGTGGTTACAGCTCTCTCTTATACCTTCCGTTCACAAGACTACTTTCAACTTCATGCAAACAGTGTTAGAGACCTCTAAACTCTGTCTATAGTACTTACAGGATCCACTGATTTCTTTACTGTAATACTGAGGAGTTTGATTCATTTCAATGACACAAATCTTTTGAGTTTCCTCATCAAAAAGATTTGTTCATTGACACTTTCAATATCACTTTCTGCAGGTCACATCGTTACACCAGTAAATGGCAGTAAGTCAGAGCAATATAAATGGCTTTTTACCAGTTTCTTTACTAGGGTATTAAAAACTGCAAAAACTATTCGTTAAATCCTCAAAATATAGCAAACATTTAGGTAAGTTTAAATGCTTTTGTGTGACACCTCAGGTAGACAGTTTCTGGAAGCCACAACCTCCATCTAATCTCAGAGGTAGAAGCATGTGAATCTGGTACTATTCAAGTTTAATTTACAGTTACACATATAGGCTACCTAATATCTGTCTAGATTGAATCAGGTCAATCATGCTGCACTAAAATACAGGCAGATTAGCTATATGTGGTGTTGCCACCTAATGCCAGGGCATTGTAATGCAATTGCTAAGGTGTTCGAGTGGTTTGTAACATGTTTTTGTTCGGTCGCTGGGTTATGGAGTTGTAACTTGTATTTTACATAATTTGCAAGTTGTCACGTTGCAAGTATTATAGCGAGTGGATTGATTTATTCTGAAATGTATACATTTAACATTTCAGGGAAAATACACTTCTTGGTTCATTTATTTAAAAAAAAGTTAAAGCTAAAACCATGACACACATTTAAAAAAAAAAAAAACACTAAAGAAAGATGCCACAAAATGAGAGGAAAATGATTCTAAGATATGTAAAGATGTGTAAATATGATAATATGTATGGTTACTTTTGTTTATTCACAAACACTGTACATTGTGCATTAGTACATTACCACATTAAACATACATTAAACATGTATACAACACAAATTCTGTACAAAAAAACATATTTACAAATATAAAACAGAGTGAGTTTTTTATCTCTGTAAATAGACAATGTGCAATTTCTGATGACATGATCTATTTTAGGCTATAGTCCTTAAGTTTGTAACATTCACACCCTGCAGAGCTGAAGATTTGGATTGATGACTTCGGCCTTCTTCAGCCTGGACTGCAGCTCTGCTCATATTCCTGCAGGATCTTCACCACATCATTGTGGCCGAACTGCATGGCGTCATCCCGAGGAATATTTCCCCACCTGAATTAGAGATATGAGGTTAATTATGACCAAATGGATGGAGCTGAAGGTAAACGTATAAAGAAACGGGGATCTGTACCGGTCTTTCACAAAAGGGTTGACTTTGCAGGCCTGCGTCAGAAATATCACAACCTCCACATGACCTAAAACAGAACAGACACAAGCCACATTGATTTTATAATCAAATAAACTGTATTTGGCACTAAAAGATGCTTTAATGTTCACAGAAAATGATTCTACCTTCTGCAGCAGCGACGTGGAGAGGTGTGCGAGAGTCATAGTCCTTTAACTCCATATTCATGGATGACAGGGAAAACCTGATGGAGGAAAAGAGAGACTGGTACTGTAAGTAATCTACATATCACTAGCACTCCTTGAGGCAAAGCGAAGACATTGTGAACTGAATAAAATTACCTTCTCAGAGCTGAGACATCTCCACTGTGGGCTGCAAACATCAGATTCACCACCGACTTGTTCTGCAACAGATTTGATGCGTTCATTACTGGAACTAATAAGCTGACTAAAAAATGTTTGTAAATTTTTTGGTGTTTAATGTTGTAGTTTAGTTCATGTTGTTGGTGTGAAAGCTGTCAAGTGTAAGGTTTACCCTGTCGTCACCAGACTGTCTGCGAGGGTCTTGCTTCTTCAAAAAGTGCCTCAGATTGTCGTAGTTGTGGAAGTTGAACAAAGACACCAGTTCCTAAATACAGAAGGGTTACTAGTTATTTATTCTAAATTTATGGTCTGGAATTATAAAGAGGGTGATAAACCAACAAGACGATGACAGAAAACACCTGACAGGATTCCACAGACGCTGTTTCTGATTTTGTCCACATTGCACTGAAGACTCACTTTACATTTATATTAGTTCATAATATAAACTATAATATAAGCTCAGTATTCATAAGAATCATGTGAACTTCATATTTTCTTATAAAGTCTAATTTTCATAACTAAATACCGTTATCGCTAGCTATTAATAGTTTGACTTTGGTGGCAAACTAGCTCTCAGCATATGGCAAGCCGTTTTAACATTTGATCATTTAAACCGACTAGTATCTATTTTCATGCTACTAGTACTTATTTTTTAGATACTAGTATCTATTCCATTAAGTACTAGTACTTATTCATTAGCTACTAGTGCTTATTCTTTAGGTACTAGAGCCTATTCTTTAGATACTAGTACTTATTCATTAGATACTAGTACTTATTCATTAGTTACTAGTACTTATTATTAGATACTAGTACTTATTCATTAGATACTAGTACCTATTAATTAGATACTAGTACTTATAAATTAGCTACTAGTACTTATTCAATAGATACTAGTACCTATTTATTAGATACTAGTATTTATTCCAAATGTTACTAGTACGATTTTTTATTTTACTAGTAAGATTTTTAATTGAACTATCCAGTGGCCGTTCTGACTAGTCATAACATAAGACGAGTAAAAAAGCAGTTGTGACTAGTAAAATAAAAAATCTTACTAGTAACATTCGGAATAAATACTAGTATCTAATAAATAGGTACTAGTATCTATTGAATAAGTACTAGTAGCTAATTTATAAGTACTAGTATCTAATTAATAGGTACTAGTATCTAATGAATAAGTACTAGTATCTAAAGAATAAGTACTAGTATCTATTGAATAAGTACTAGTATCTAATGAATAAGTACTAGTATCTAATGAATAAGTACTAGTATCTATTTAATAGGTACTAGTATCTAATGACTTCGTACTAGTGTTTATTGAATACATACTAGTATCTAGTAATAGTTACTAGTACCTAATAAATAACTACTAGTATCTAATATATATGTACTAGTCACAATTGGAATACATACTAGTCAGAACTGAATAGTTGATATCTGAATGATAGATCCCCATAGAAGTCAATGGCAAAAAAATAAAAAATTGTTACTAGTAACAAAAGAATAGTTACTAGTTACTATTGGAATAAGTACTAGCATCTATTTAATAGGTACTAGTATCTAATGAATAAGTACTAGTACCTAAAGAATAAGCACTAGTATCTAAAGAATAGGCACTAGTACCTAAAGAATAAGCACTAGTAGCTAATGAATAAGTACTAGTACTTAATGGAATAGATACTAGTATCTAAAAAATAAGTACTAGTAGCATGAAAATAGAGACTAGTCGGCAGAGGCGGACAGAGTACACAGCTTCATTACTTGAGTAAAAGTACAGATACCCCTTGCTAAATTTTACTCAAGTACAAGTAAAAGTACTACAGTCAGATGTCTACTTAAGTAAAGTACTAAAGTACTTGTTTTTAAAAGTACTTGAGTATCAAGAGTACATTTTCTAAATATTGCATTACTACTGCGTACTGCCACAGTGCTTACATTGGTAAACACAGCAAACACTTGAAGAAAATTGAAATAGTCTGGCAAGGTGGGGCCACGGGTTGGCACATTCCCGGGATGCAACATTTTTTTTCCCAGGATGGTAGGGGAAGACTCATGAATATTCATTAGGGAAGTCATCCCTGATTGGTCTGATGACCTACCCCTAAACCTACCTGTCACTGGGGGTCTTATGACCTCCCTAACCCCGCCCCTAAACCTACCCGTCACTGGGGTTAAGACCAATCAGGGATGACTTCCCTAATGAATATTCTTGAGTCTTCCCCTACCATCCTGGGAAAAAAAATGTCACTCCCGGGATGGACCTGCTGCGTCTTCATCCATTGTTTCGTCCATGGTTTCGTCTCTTATCTAAATCTGACCATGGAGTTTACTTAGGCGGAAAGCTGAAGGTGATTGATGATAGGCTGTCCCAATCAGTGGCGCCTGCACAATCCAATCACATTTGAGAGGGTTTCCGAGATGTTTCTTTTTTCCTTTTTTTTTTTTTAGAAGAAGTAACAGGTACTCACATTTATGGATAGAAATGTAGTGGAGTAAAGAGTACAATATTTGCCTCTCAAGTGTACTTGAGTAAAGTCATGAGTACTCCCCAAAAATGATACTTGAGTAAAGTACAGATCCCTCAAAATTGTACTTAAGTACTGTACTCAAGTAAATGTACTCCGTTACTGTCCGGCTCTGCTAGTCGGTTTAAATGATCAAATGAAGAGTTTGGTTCCAAAACGCGATAAACGCCATTTTTAAAAAAATTGAGTTCCTGCAAAAATCTGTATTGTATAGGGTCGGTATTGAAAAGTCCATTTTAAATTTTACGTAAAATGCGATATCCGCCGTGTTATTGTGTCATGTTTTCTCCCTTTCTTTCCAAACCGCGACAAACGCCAGTCTCCTTTCTCTGCAGAATGCGATAGATCCGCTCTCAACCAATCACAGCGCACCATTCCACGCACTGTAAACAGTAACGGCGGCGCTTTGAATACACCCGGCATCCTAGTTTTCCTGATCTACTTTGTACTTTTTGATCAACAAACAAACAAAAAAATTAATAAATTTGACGGCATTGATGAACCTGTGGTGGTTTCTGCGGTAGGGAAGAAACGTAAGCCATCGAAATCTAATCATTTACGTGAGGAGATTAAGAAGATGAGGCACGCGGGAGGAAGAGAAATGCCGACTGTTGCTTGTTCTCTCACGACAGCATCAAACTTCTGTCACGCTGACACGTTGACCCCAGGGGATCTTTTAAAAAACTTTCAATTGTTTTACTCAAAGTCAACGAAATCCGAGCAGGACATTTTACAGCTGATCGCCGTCAAAAAAGTTCAGGAGGTATTTCCTAGCCATGGCTGATTGAATGTATTTTTAGTGCCTGTATTATAAGATATTGACCGAGTTCAGAGGCTGTCATATGTGGATCAACTTACTTTGTTGTGTATTTTCAACAGTTTCAATATGAAAAATAACTTTCATATTGATTCAATGGATTAATTGCATTTTGGAGAAAAAAAGTGTCATGAATTTATTGCATTTTGGGGGAAAGATTACCCGTTTTTATAATAAATCTTTGAAAATCAAAATCTGGATTTGAATTTTTAATGTTATTATAACCTACAGATGCTATGTGAAAGTTTGAAACAGAAAATAGTGGTTTTCATCTTGCCACTTTCTTGGTAAAGAAAACACATTTATACTCAAATTAATCAAAATGGATTTATCGCGTTTTGGAACCAAACTCTTCAAATGTTAAACTGGCTTGCCATACTCAGCATATTGTTATAATGAACAAATATGACCAAAAACAACTGTTCAGTCTTACCTGTGAAAGGTAATTCCCAGAGATCTGGTTTAGATCGTACGACGGTTTGTAAAACCTCAAAATAGTCAGGCGGCTTTTCTTTAGTCCACTTATGAGAGTAACGGCAAGTTACCCGGAGAAATATGGCGGCGCCGTTGACGTACGATCCAGCGGCCAATGGGGCGTATATGTATTTATTATGTCTATGGAAAAAAAATATCTGCTTATGATCATGTGATAGAAAGCGACCAATAAAAAAGAAAAGGGTAAAAAAACAAAACAATCCTAGTCTGTTAATAATTGTTATTATTTAAATATTACTCTTCCGTAGTGATTGAAAGTTCAAGAGGAGCATATGATTTAATCATGACAAATGTTTTTTTCTTTTTCTTTTTTATTATGCCAAAGTTTTTGGGTCATCGGTCTGTTGTCATGATAGCAACATATGGAGAATAGGCTGTTCTTTTTCCTTTTCTTTTTTTGATTGCTAATTATGTTTACAGGCCCATCCTTCCAATGAGCTCAAACACATTTTCCCACTTCTATCACATTTTTTAATTTCTTAGGCTACTATAGTGACTTTTAGATAACATTTGATAAAATATTGAAAATAAAGAAAACGATATACTGTGTTGACTCGCATTATGATTGTTTAGGCAGAGATAGATAGATAAACTAAGCTTTTGAAACTTTGAATCAATTGAACCAATTGCTTTGGAAAATGATTTACTGTTTCGAAGCGCTCGAAACACAGTTTTTGCAGTTATTCACAGAACTTTACGTGGGTTGTGCCTCGGCACGGCACATCATGGATGAATCCAATGTTTTGAGGAGAATGTGCGTCAGTCAGTCACCGCGCCGTGTGGATACTGTCATTCGCAATCACAGATTCTACTTTTTGGAAGTATGACCAACATAACAATTTGCTCTGGAAAATGTCGTCTGAAAAAGTAAGTACTTTTGTTCTGACCAAATAAGGGAAATTTAAGGCTGATTAAATTTAACAATCACTTAACATATCACGTCAAACCATGCAAATTACACTTTGTTCTCAAATTGTTAATGTTAACAACATCAGCATTGCGTGACTATATTTAATGCCCTTCCGTTCCAATATTCATCTTTGTTTTCGCATGGGCCCGGTTGCAGTCTCTTTTTTTCTGTAGCCACTCCAAACGAAGTCTTTTGCATTTGGTGATTGACGTTTGAACCTTTCTGGATCCGCCATCAAATTGATAAGTTTAATTATATAAGTGCTGTGAGAAAAGGCTATAAATCTCCACCACCAACATCCTCACACGCAATATAGCCAACTAGCCGAGACTCCTTCTTTATGTGTAGAGATGTGACGTAACATGCTTGAATTTCCCGCGGAAATCCACCAGTACCACTGAAACTAAAAACATTATTACAAGTTCATCGTTTTGAATCGAGCTAAGGCCAGCAGATAGTTTTGAACACTGGCTGGTTGTGTACTTGCTCAAAAAATTATTTTGGATCATTTTTAACCCCAAAAAGTTACGGACTGCAGCTTTAAAGATAGATATGGGCCTTGCTTGGAAGAAAGTCAAGTGTGTGAAGTTTGTTTGTGGTTACACAAGTTTCTTCGCCCTTTTTCAGTCATCTAGAAATACTTTTACACCTCCACAACACAAGAAAATAATTAAACTAAGGGTGATATATAAACATCTGATATGAAGCAGACACTTGTCTCGGGACGGAGGAATCAAAAACGGTAGGCAGAGATGAGGGATCCAAATGCAGGGAGATTTTAATAAACAATCATAACATAAGTCAGGAACAAAATAACACTGAGAAAAACAAAGAAAACACGGGGAACTGGAGATACCTGTATGACATCAAACAACAACCAACAGAGAACCAGAGAAAACAAGGCCTATTTAAACAGAGGTAAACAAGCTTAACAAGGGAAAATGACACACCTGTAACAGACTAATGAAAACTACAAAACTACAACCTGGCCACAGGAAACAGGACACAGGAAAGAACACAGAAACTAGACACAGAGAAACTACAACATAAAAGTCCCACAGAAGCAGCTCTGACAACACTAGTTGAAACATAATGCAATAATCAAAAGGCAATCAAACATGATATAAATGATAATGGAAATAAAAAATTATAAGCACACTAAATTATATAAAAATAACATTACTTGTTTTGTATTTTCCAATTCATTTAATATCTTTTAATTTAGTAAATATGTTAAAAAAAATCTTTAAAGCATATTTTAATCAACATAGACAGTAACATTGAATCTCTTGTATGAAGTTCCTCTGTTGCTGATGATCTGTAGTTTATAAAGTCCGGTGTGTTCAGATCTGATGTTTCTGATGACCAGAGATCCAGTTTGATTGTCCATCTGGAGTCTGTATTTGAATTTCACATTACTGTTATGAATATTAATGATCTGAGAGATTATCAGTGACTGGTGTCAGATCTGAAGACGGTAGATGATCTCTGTGTATTCTGACATGCTTTTCTGATCTAAAACACACACACATGGAGATTTTCAGTGTTTTTAACATTAATATATGATATTTCATCAGATGACATTTCAGACTGATATATTTTCTATTCTATAATAAGCATAATTTTAGAACTATTAAAATTTTTCAACATTCAATTTAGGCTCTAAGTTGTAAAACTAATTTGCATAAAATTAGGGTTTTTTGTCTTGTAAGTTAGTAATATAGTGATACTTGCCCTCTGGTTTTTCTCGGTTGCATTTCCTGCAGCAACAGTAAAACACACACGCAGAAATGAACAGCAGAAGCGCACAAACTACTGTTATAATGAATATCAAATGAGATGAAGTCGGTTCTGTAATAAAGAAAGAGAAAATGGTCAATCCTTTCAGTCAGACTTCATATAGACACAATATGAACTGCACATTTATAAAGAAAATGTTTTGAAAATGTTGTCGCTGTCATACCTGCACATGTGTGACAGAGTCGACTGAAGTCCAGATGTGTGGTCTGGTTTCTGATGGGATTGTTGATCACACAGCTGTAAGTGTTTTTATCCTGATATTCCACCTCCAGAGGTAGAGAGAGACTGATGCTGAGATCAGACACACTGATGCTGGACAATACACTGATTCCTTTGTACCAGGAGAGAGTCACATCACTCACATTCAACACTGAACACACCAGTGAACATCTGGACACTGATGAACGTTCAGATGATGAACAGATTGAAGAGTTACTGGTGATGACAGGATTGGCAAGAGGAGCTGGAAAACAAAAATAATATTAGTTAACCATAAATGTCAATAACCATTAATGTAAATGATCTGTAATTAAACTAATGAATACTAGATACTAATGCAAACTATTAGGCAGTCGACACGTTTTGTTTTAAATGTCTTCAGTACGGTTTAATGTGATCAGATGGTAAGTCTGTGTACAGATGTACATTAATAATATGAAACACTTCAATTTACTCACCATAGACAGTAACAATGAATCTCTTGTATGAAGATCCTCTGATGTTGCTGATGATAGATAGTTTATAAAGTCCAGATTGTTCAGTTCTGATGTTTCTGATGGTCAGAGATCCAGTTTGACTGTCCATCTGGAGTCTGTCTCTGACTGTTACATTACTGTCATACATATAGATGTTCTGTCTGTGGATTTCAGCAATACGAGTCTCTTGAGGTCCAAACATCCACAGTATCTGATCATCTATCAGTACTTCAGTAACATCAGTGTTTAGAGTGACAGAATCTCCCTCAGTCACTGAAACTGACTTCACTTCATCTGTACCAGCGCCAAACACTCCTGAAACACATTTAATTATATCTTTGGCTGAACCCACAGATCTGGAAGTTAACCATTAAAATTTAATATTGAGCATATTTACAATTTAACAGTTTAGCACATTGATATGACAGGATATGGTTTCTTTCAATGTCTGTTTCCACTGTTCATTGTTGGCCCATTAACTTCTCTATAACGATCTCATACGTTTTATTCAGTGATTTAATGTTAACCAGTATGCAATAATATAATGAATATATTACAAATAATTAAAGTTAATATTGAAACATTTGACAACTTCTAAAAAGATTAATAAATCTCACATATACACATCTTACCTTCCACACAAGTGAAGAGCAAGATTAAACAGCTCATGTGTGCGAGCATCTTAGAAAAGTGACTGTTACTGTGGTTTCAGTTCACAAACAGAGCATGTGCTGAAGATTCAGCCAATGGCCGCTCAAACTGTGATGAGGAAGTATCAGAGGTGAACAAAATGGTCTCCAGTTCTTTTCTGAAGTCCAAAACACATTGGTTTTTTAGCATCTTCTTGCTTGTTTAAATATAGTTTAAACACATAGTACAACATGTTTACATGTCCATGTCATCAGGTTACTGATGCTCTTTTTTAAACATCTTTTTCTCGTAGTCTGAGAGATTAATATATATTTTGATCATAATTATTAATAGGTTGTGAAATAAATGCTATAGGCTATTTGACACACCAAAAATTATAAAAATGGCATCAGATGTATTTGTGTTGCTAACACAACAACATCATTAGCATTGTGGGCAGAAGAAGATTTGTGAGAGGTTTGTAATATGTGCAAAGGCAGAAGAACATCTCCAGCATTCATTGTGGTTGCAGCTCATATCTTCCGCCCACAAGACCACTTTCCACTTCATGCAAAAAATGTTAGTGACCTCTAAGCTCTGTCTATAGTACTTAAATATGATCCACTGATTTCTTTACTGTATACTGACTGTTTTTTTCTTCTTCTTCTAATTTTACTGACACAAATCTGTTTGTGTGTAAAAAAAGATTTGTTCAGTGATTTGTTTAGTGTCACTTTCTGCAGGTCATATCGTTACACCAGTAGATGGCAGTAAGTCAGTGCAATGGCTTTTTACCAGTTTATTTACCAGGGTGTTGATAAGATAGTATTTGAATATAGTAAAAATGTAGGTAAGTTTATATGCTTTTTGTTTTGACACGTCTCTGGAAGCCACAACTTCCGTCTAATCTCTGAGGCAGAAGCATGTGAATCTGCTGTAGTGCAAGTTTCAGGCACACGTAATATGTCTAGATTGAATGAGATCAATCTTGGTGCACTAAATCCGGCAGATTACTATATGTGGTGTTGCCGCCCTAAAGCCAGGGTGTTGCTATGCAATTACTAAGGTGTTCAAGTGGTTTTTGACATGTTTTTGTTCGGTCGCTACTAGAATGTTCTGGATAATTGCAGGGTTAGAGTTGTAACCTAACTTGTATTTTACAAAATTTGCAAGTTGTCGCGTTGCGAGTTTTATAGCGAGTGGATTCATTTCTTATGAAATGTATACATTTAACATTTCAGGGAACATACTTGTTGGTTAATTTATTTGAAAAAAGTTGCAAAAACCATGACACATTTAAAAAAAAAAAAAACTAAAGAAAGACGCAACAAAATGTAAAGATGTGTAAATATGATAATCTGTATGGTTGCTTTTGTTTATTCACAAACACTGTACATTGTGCATTAGTACATTACCACATTAAACATACATTAAACATGTATACAACACAAATTATGTACAAAAAAAAACATATTTACAAATATAAAAACAGAGTAAGTTTTTTTTTTATCTCTGTAAATAGACAATTTCCATAATGTGCCCTTGTTTTGTGCAATTTCTGATGACATGATCTATTTTAGGCTATAGTCCTTAAGTTTGTAACATTCACACCCTGCAGAGCTGAAGATTTGGATTGATGACTTCGCTCTTCTTCAGCCTGGACTGCAGCTCTGCTCATATTCCTGCAGGATCTTCACCACATCATTGTGGCCGAACTGCATGGCGTCATCCCGAGGAATATTTCCCCACCTGAATTAGAGATACGAGGTTAATTATGACCAAATGGATGGAGCTGAAGGTAAAAGTATAAAGAAACAGGGATCTGTACCGGTCTTTCACAAAAGGGTTGACTTTACAGGCCTGTGTCAGAAATATCACAACATCCACATGACCTAAAACAGAACAGACACAAGCCACATTGATTTTATAATTAAATAAACTGTATTTGGCACTAAAGTGCTTTAATGTTCACAGAAAATGATTCTACCTTCTGCAGCAGCGACGTGGAGAGGTGTGCGAGAGTCATAGTCCTTTAACTCCATATTCATGGATGACAGGGAAAACCTGATGGAGGAAAAGAGAGACTAGTACTGTAAGTAATCTACATATCACTAGCACTCCTAGAGGCAAAGCGAAGACATTGTTAACTGAATAAAATGACCTTCTCAGAGCTGAGACATCTCCACTGTGGGCTGCAAACATCAGATTCACCACCGACTTGTTCTACAACACAGATTTGATGCGTTCATTATTGGAACTAATAAGCTGACTAAAAAATGTTGTAAATCTTGTGGTGTTTAATGTTGTAGTTTAGTTCATGTGGTTGGTGAAAGCTGTCAAGTGTAAGGTTTACCCTGTCGTCACCAGACTGTCTGCGAGGGTCTTGCTTCTTCAAAAAGTGCCTCAGATTGTCGTAGTTGTGGAAGTTGAACAAAGACACCAGTTCCTAAATACAGGGTTACAAAGTTAGTTATTAGTTATTTATACTAAATCTATGGTCTGTAATTAAAAAGAGGATGATAAACCAACAGGACGATGACAGAAAACACCTGACAGAAGTGGATTCCACGGACGCTGTTTCCGATTTTGTCCACTGGGGGTGACCAGCACATGATGCCCATCACGTTCGGCACCACCAGAAGAACTGCGCCCGACACACCAGACTTAGCAGGTAATCCAACCTGACACGTATCAAAAACTTTAGATATACAAAGATGGTGCACTCATATTACTTATGAATGGGAGAAAGTGCAACTAGCAATATGGCAGAATAAGTCCTGTCTTATAAATAAAAGAGCCGTTTTTGAGATTTCAGGATTCCCCCATTCAAATGCATAGGACTTGGTTTTGGACGCCCGAAATAGCTGCCCGGAAGTGTTGCAAATATGGCCGCAGAGTGAACAGACTTTCCGTGAAAGGGATTTTGCATGTACTGAGATGTAAAGATATACAGCAAGTGTTACTACGACAAAAAAATTCTGACTAGGTATAAATTTACTCACGTGGAAAGCGAACTGTCCCGAGTAGTCGTACATCCCGCAGGAGTACATGAGGCTGAGTGTGTTTCGCACGGCTTCTGTGCTCAAAACTCTCTCTCCTGTGATTGGACAGATGCCGCCGTTAGCCAGTGTGGCGGCCATCACACTGCCGGACTCACACGTGACCTCTATGGAGCACAACTGTGAGGGACAGAGAGGAAATTCAGTCTGGACTGTCAGTGATGATTTAACATTAGAATAATTTAACTGATTAAAACAATTGAAGAATCACCTGACCAACCTGGAAATAAAAGTCCAGCGCATCAATCATATCCGCCCCATCCGGAAAACACTGTAAAGAAGGACATCACATTTGTATTTGTGAACAGTCAACAACATCCTGCTAGTTTGCTTATATAAAACAGTGTTCGCTGAAGTACAAACCTTTTTTTCTTTTAGGTAGTATCCTATTGCGTAGTTTCTGTCTCCTGTTTCCTTCTCTGACTGGAATCTGTCCAAGCGAAAATCAAACGCAAGTCAATAGCAATGAAATTGCGTGCGAAACAAGTGTAAAATGCCAAAGCGAAAGACATACGTTGCGTTGCTGAAGCCCACATACTCCCTGCCTGTCATTTTCTTCACAAACTCCATCACCTGTGAAGGAAATGCAACAAAATGACACTATTAGCAAACAGCCAAATAAAGAGTCTGGAATCACATCTGCTCCATTTTTGGGATAAAGGCATTATCTATATTCAAAAAGCAATATTTTCGAGGAATAACGACTTCGGTAAATAACTTATTTCATGCTTTTCATTTAAAAAAAGCTACTGTATAACTTTATAATATAACTGAAAAGTTGTATGCACTACTTTTGGTGCTTTGGAGATTAATAGCCAAATAAACATTGTTCCATTTAAGGTAGGGTAGGCAATTTGTTTTATAAACACATTTTGTTATACAGCTTGAAACGCTCTTCACATCCTGATAGCAATCAATAATATAAGTGTCTAAATATTAAAACATGTCGTACATCTTCTTTGAAAGATTGAGGACCAAAACATTTTTCGTCCAATCATTGCATTCGGCCCGAATGCAATGATAGGATCTCCTACCTGCCTGTCAGCGTATGTATTTTCATATTTTTTAAAAGAAATTTGAAATGCAAGCATCCAACAACTTACATAGTCAAACTTCTCCGCTTTGTTGACACCTGGCTGGAGAGAAAGGGAAGAGGAACAGTGAATTTTACCAGCATGAGGCTTTTGCACATTTCTAGCTTGTAATAGAGAACCTAAGAAGCACAGATCACATACATTTGGTCTAAAGGGCACTTTTAATAGCCTGGATTCAGTCCAGACCAGTAATAGTCCTGCTTCAGGCACCACAAAACAACACATGTAGCAGATGCAGCGCGTCTGTCCACACAGATCTGGAATTCTGGGTCAAAGGTCTGTTAGCTCAAATGAATTATGGCCTGGCACGCATGTCAGTGTATATCAGTGTTTGTTTTGTTGCAAACAGAGTTGACTATCAGACAAGTAAATAGTGCAAACACAAACTTGACACTAAACTCCACAGTAAAGTGCAGGTTGATGTTTACCTTGATAAGTGAACTGATGACAATTGCTCCAGCGTTGACCATGGGATTGTGAGGTTTATCTAAGAACAGAACACCAGCATCAGCTCACAGATTAATTTAATATGAATTTATGGTTGCACTTTAATTTTAAGGTTTCCGTGTTAAAGTGTAATTATTCATTAACATACTGAGTAAAATTAATTAAGTACATGTACTTACTATTAGGGTGTGTTTTAGATTAGTTGCATATATTAAGCACAATTTATAGTAATTACTATAGTAACTACATGTAACATGTGGAACAAAGACACTGTAAAATAAAGTGTTACCAAATTTATTTATTTGATTTCTCTAGAAGCATAGAAACAAAATGATTCAATAAGAATGTTTTGCCTTATAAGTTATTCTGCTCTCCATTTACTCTCATTGCTGTCTAGCAGAAACAAGATATTAAAGAAATCTCATTCGTAAGTTCTTTCTTATGGACAGTGTTGGGAAAATTACTCTAAAAACGTAATGGTAGCACTTTACAATATGGTTTCATTTGTTAACATTAGTAAATGTATTATCCAACGTGAACTAACAATGAGAAATACATTTGTTACAGTATTTATTCATCTTTGTTAATGTTAGTTAATAAAAATAGTCGTTCATTGTTTGTTGAGGTTAGTTCATAGTGCAACAACTAATTTTAACAAATACAACTTTTGATTTTAAACATTGTATTAGTAAACATTGAAATTAACATTAATATTAATAAATGCCGTAGAAGTATTGTTTAGTTCATGTTAACTACTGAAACCTTATTGTAAAGTGTTACAAAATAATGAATTACTAGCTACTAATTACATCTTTGAAAGTGTAATTAGATTACTTTACTTAGATTACTAAAAGTATTGCTTGCTTTTTACTAATTACTTTAGTAATCAACCTCGACTTGTTGACCAATACAAGAATAGACATGAAACTGCTCTTTTAATTATTTCAAATAAATAATATAAAATTGCATAAATTATTCTTGAACTGACCAAAATATTTAAAGGGAGAAGGTCACATTAATACATACATTTTAACATTAGACGTTAATTTTTTATGTTAAATCCACTATTGTTTTATATAGAATTGTTTGTATTTAATGCAATTACATCAGAAGTAACTGTGATCAAATTACAAAACAAATTAAGAGTAATCCTAGCCTGGTTAAAACCAGACCATTCTCAGTAGTAACTGAGTTATGGTCTGGCAAAGCTCCTTTAATAACTCATTTCCAAAGGGGTGTCACCAACGGACGTCGCTCAAATGCCTCTGGGCCCAATTGGATAGACCTAAAACTCCTAAAACCAATCAGAGCGATCAGCATCGTGTAAAGCCATATGCTGTGTCCCAATTTGCCTAAGTTACACTACGCCATAAAAGTATGTACTCTTTTTGTGAAGAAAATGTACAAAAAAGTAGGCAAGCTTTGGGACATACTACTTCGTCATCTTTATCGGACGGATCTGTCGCGTGCATCCTGTCACGTAAACCGCCCTGTCAATCATCTTGTCACAGTTAAAATCCTCTATTTAATCGAATTTAATTTCCTACCGTTTCGGAGAGAAATGTAGTAGCACGTTCATCTGCCAGTGGGTCTTTCATGGAGACTGTCCTCATGCGTTTACAATTTGAATCTAATAATGCATTTAAAAGTTGGTGCGCTTCACCAACGGAGTGGACATCGCTCAAATGCCTCTGGGCGCAATTGGATAGACCTAAAACTCCTAAAACCAATCAGAGCGATCGGCATCGTGTAAAGCCCGCCTCAACGTTTCTGATTGGTGCCGCGATTTCGACGGCATGGAAATGGGCTTGAATGAGCTCTTTGCCAGACTACTTGCAGAGCAAATCTAAATTTACCAGAAGTTGTCTGGGTTTTCCCAGGCTAGAGTAATCCCTTATTTTACAGTAAATTACAGTAATTGTAATGCATTACACCGAACACTCCTCTATTTTCTGTAGCCTATATGTGTATATCTATAGCATTTTGCACAACATCAAGAACATCTGTAGGTTGTTTATATGATAATCTATGACATTTCCTCACCCACCGTCTTCGTCCAGAGAGAGTTTGTTGAATTTGAATCCGCTGGGCTCCTTCCCCACGTAGTGGTGCACTCTCTCCGTGCCGTGCTCGTGTACAGCAATGGCGTATTCCAGCGGCTTCACGCACGACTGCAAGCAGAACGGCACCTTTGTGTCTCCCATTGAGTGCCTGAAATTCAAAGAGTTGATTTGAAAATCATAACTTCATATTACAGAAAAGTTGATGGAGCTTTTCCTATTTACCTTTGACCATCCACTGTGCAGAGAGAGACGCCCCAAAGATCAGGACTAAACTTGGTGAGATGGGGAATGTATTTTGTAACCTGAAAAAGATTCTAAGTGAGTCCAACTATACAAATAAATGAGGAAAAATTATTTAAAAATACAGTTCTTACATGTCCATCATGTTGCAGTTTTGATGTGTGGTAAATATGATTGATGATGCCAACAAATGCCTCAAATTCGGGAATGATAAACTTCCGTCTAAAAGCGAGACTCAGCAGAACGATGTTTCCACCCGCACACCTGTCACAATGTTGGAAATGTTAGAAACTAGAACTTCGTCTGGATAAATATTCCTCTTTATGCAGGAAATTCGCAGATATTTTTTGTCTGACTTTGCCGTAAAGAAAATGTACTTACTTTCGAAACAGCTCACGGTCCATCATGACCTCACCAGCTGATTCCCGGATAGCTTCACGAATCTTTTCCATGCAGTCGCGCAATCTGGGGTCAGAGGTCAGAAGGCCGGTATTTTTCACTGCCTGTTAGATGGGGAAAATACTGTTCTATCCTTGAATTTGTCATGCAAACTTTAATTAGACAGTAATGTTTATAAAGATGACTCTAATTATACAATAATCAAACAAATCAAACAGGTTTCAACTTATAAAAGTGCTTGTGCTTGACTTAAAACATTAAGTTTAGTTAACTTAAGTTTAGTTAGATATTTAAGACTTATCTAATACAAAGTTCATCAAATGTCATTTAAACAGAAGGTACTGAGGGTGTTTACTGACCTTGTGTATAAATTATTACACAACCCATCACAGCAGTACCACAAAGTCTAGATAATCGTGTCTTCGTGTGTGAGTTTTATCTCAGCCCTCCCATGACCGAATCATATTTCAGAGGGAACATGCACTGTAAGGGTGTTGGTGGTAATTGAGCACATAACATGCTACTGAGTCAATGTGTGGGGCAACTCCCAGCTGTTGCCCATATACAGTGATGTTCAGTTTGCAGACTTTAACAACTGCTAGTGCAAAAAAGTCTATATGTATTGTATATGATTCAGTGTCTGTATGTAAATTAAAGAACTTACAGCAATGAAATTAGATACAGGAATTTTCTCCGCTCCTTCAGTTATAGTGTAGAAAAGCATGTCCTCCAGTCCAGAGAATATACTTTTATTGGTCATATTTCTGCTTTAATGAAATAAGATTAGGCCTCCACACACTTACACCAAACAATTGTAGCTTACTTTTCTATTTTTTAATCAAACATTTGATAACAATAGTCATTTTTATTCATTATAAAAGTGACTCACGTTTTCGATTTAGGTTTATCCACGGATGCAGGTGCTGTAAATTCGCGGGCTGCGTGAAAAGTTAAATTAAACGACCTCCTCGCCACATTCTGACACGCTGAGCTGCTTTTTGCCACGTCTTTCGCCAGTAAGCCAATAACTCCAACATTAGGCAGTCGTAGGGTCCTGAAAGAGATCATTTTCCTGTATCGCATAAGAAAGAAATCTAAAAATTGAAGCGTAGCCTAAATAGGGGAAATCAAACTAGTCCTGGTCGCAAATAACGGTCTCCAGAGTCGCGTGCGGCTGGTTTGTTTTGAGTCGCGTCAACAGGTGCGCGTGGAATCCGGTGAGCGCCTGAAGCACTTTATCAACACTGACGTCTCCCAAAAGTTCACCGTCACGGATAACATTCACTTTTAAATCATCGAGGGGCGAAGTGATCTCATGTCATGATACTGAGACAGCATTTTTTGAGATGTTTATCAGCGTAGATTAATGTAGGCTATTCTACAATAATCGCTTACGATCTACTGAGGTGGGGGGAAAAAGAAGCTCCGTGACTTTAACTCGTCTTCTGACAACTGTTACCCCAGTAGAAAAGATAGCAGGGCATTAAATAATATAAATGTATATGAAGTAAATGTAGCTTATTTAAAGTTTTTTTTTATAATCGGAACGTAGAAGAACATTGACGTGAACAAAGCGATTCAAACGATCTTCTGGATGTTCTCGCGCTCGACGTTTGAGAATTTTAGCCCAACAAGAATCGCCTCAGGGATAACAGTTTAATGATTTATTCGGCATGTGGTGAACTGTTTAATGAATAGTAAATGTTCATGGCTTTAAATTGTCTCCACTCACCTGTGTAGCCTATAGGAGATCATTTCTTCTGACCAACTGAAGAAAAACACCTATAGCCTAACTAGAACCAGCAAACCATGCTGATTTAAGCTGTCCTTTCTGGGAAGTGGTGGACAGATGACAATACACAGAAAATATTATTATAACATTTATTAAATTATGTTTATACAGTTATGTGAACTAGGCCTATTCCATTAAAATATCCACAATCTGGCAACTTAAGCAAACCAGTAGGCTTATCTCTGACAGTTTCATCCAAATATAATGCCAAAAGTCAAAGTCAGAGGCACTCTAGCAACACATCTACGGTAGATGACCAACAGGCACAAATTGGTGATGCATTTTCAGGCAAGGCAAGTTCAGGCAAATGTCACTTAAGAATATGCCACTGAGAGATAAGATAATTGGCTTGGTGTGGAAATACCACTACAGGTCAAAAGTTTGGAATAATTAATATTTATTACCCTTTTGATTGGAGAAAAAAAAAAAAACTTAATTATTCCAAACTTTTGACCGGCAGTGTATATACTTTGTATAATTGTTCATAAATATACAAAATTAGACCCCCAAAATAGATTACCTTTAACCACATGCCAAATCTAGACACTTTTTGCTGGCTTTGGCATCACCAGCTTCAGCGCAATATCTACAAAGCAAGCGGGCATATAAGACAAGGGGATCCACAGGAGCTTGGCATCCCAGCCTGCACTGTAGCGTGTCCTTGGGTGGGCGGCCAGCAGGGCATGTTCCATGCAGTTGGTCACTTTACTGAGGTCAGTGTCGCATATGGTGTTCATAATCAGCCTCTGGATATTGATGTCTGGAGAGACAAAGAGTGTCTAAATGGACTATGTTTGAAGAAATGGAGAAAATGGTAATCGTTGGCATAAATAACATACATTTATCCAAGTATTTGTCTCCATAACTCTCTTTCACTTCAGGGGTCAGTTGGTCCCAGAGGCGATGAAGTTCTCTTTCGATGGGCCCCAAGCTGGTCACCTGCGTCTTGAAGAAACCAGGTTCGATGATGCACACTTTGACCCCAAAATTCTGGATGTCCCTCCTGAAATGGCATGAAAAAAGTTTCCTGAAGGTAGTGGTGACGTCAAAGGTTGAAACCAACACATAAACAATTTGTTGGCTTTCACCAGCTATGGTTCCATCCAAAGGTGCAAATTTAGCTTATGCACAAAAATGGAATAACGCATTAAACTTTTGTGATTAAAGTACCATTTCATGTGTTCAAGAGAACAAAACCATCACTTCATGGGAAACTAGCGCAAAATATCTTTAAGGAAAAACCCATTGTACCCAACCATTTTGATGACAGACATAAGCCTGTTTTATACTTCTGCGTCGAACTGCCGCCGTAGCTACGTCGTAGGTTGTGTGTAGCGCGCGTACCCTTCGGCGTACCCTGACGTGCACCTCTCCAAAAATGTAACAATGCGTCAATTCTACGCGGACACAAGCGCTGTGATTGGTCTGCCAGAACCCCTCCCTCGGGGTTTCACATGCTCCCCAGGTGCGCGTCAACGCGGACAACGACACAGAAGTATAAATTAAAACCAACACGTTGCCTACGGCGTATAGGCTCCGGCGTATGTCCGACGCAGAAGTATAATGAGGCCTATAGGCTCAGGCATTTCAGAATGACCAAGCCAACATTTGAGATGCTGTGTAATAAAGTGGCCTACTGTCAGGGATTTATTATGTTTCCATTGTAGTTTATGTGCATGTCTCCTTATCAGCTAAATAATTTCCCACCTCAATTGAGCTTAGAATGCACATCTTGGCTTTTCCATCTGGAATTTTTTTGTGATATCTCAAAATTTGCACTAAAATAGGTGGATGAAACATTGCTTTTAAAGTGTGATACCTGAGACAGTCAGAGAAGCTCTCCACCGCAAACTTCGAGATGCAATAACCGCCGCCATTAGCTGCCACTCTACCCAACACTGACGCCACGTTCACCACTCTTCCACGGGCCTTTTTCACAAGAGGGAAGAAATTCATGGTCATCTCGATCACGCCAGTCATGTTGACTTTGAGCGTGCTTTCAAAGTCTTCAATTTTCATCCACTCAGATGGTCCCATTGGAAGAGCACGTCCGGCGTTGTTCACCAAACCCCAAAGTCCTGGAAAGTTAAGAACAAAGATGTCAAACTTTTTTCTAAAACCTTTATTTTATAGTCTCACCTGAAACACACCTTTATCTCCAACTTCTTTTTTGGTCCATTCCACAGCGTTCTGAATGCTGGCCGTGCTGGTCACATCCAAGATGCAGGTCTTCAGGAAAGGTCCCGTCGCCCTCTTCAGATCATCCGCGCCCTTTTCCGTGAGACACCCGGCTAGGACGCGGAAACCACGTTTGTCCAGGCGTTTACACAGTAGGTGTCCGAAACCAGAGTCACAACCGGTCACAAAGACGTGCTTCTCTGAGACCTTGGAAATCTCAAGGTTATCCCGGTAGAACCACACCAGAACCCACAGCACCACAAACGCACTCAAGCAGCACGTCCACGAACAATCGGTACTGCAAACACATAAGTATAAACAAAATGCATAAAAAATGTCATCATATTCTTTCTAGTTCTGTTGGTTTATTTGCTCGTGTTTTGATAGTAGTGTAATCAGACACGTTCTTACCTCAAGAACTCAAACATCGTTTTTGCCTCCTGAGTGATTCTGTGAAGATGTTTTGTAAACAATTGCTTTTTGGGAGAATGCCAGTGATGTAAAAGACAAAAAAACACAATAGTGCAGGTGTAATTAGTGCAGGAAGCGTCAGGGTGCAATTCCTTTAATCACCACAAATGGCACCATAATCCAACAGAGAACATACAGTTTAAAAAGCTATTGTGAATTTATAGGAACTTCTCAAATATTCTATGTTTCTACAATGTTCAGAATATTTTATTATTATCAAATATGGATAATTTGTAGAAATCGTCATCACACCCACATCCTCTTCTATCAACTTCAGTTGATTTGGAGTTGAAGAACCATCAATCAATCAATCAATGTAAATCTGGTAAAATGTTTGTACAAATCAGTTTGAGCTGATTAACTACTACAAAAAACTGTTATTTTAATTCATCCAACAAAACAACTCATAAATAGTAAGACTTGTGTGCTAAAATGACGTAACATGTTTTTTGGAGGCTTATTGAACATTATTGACTCGTGACACAACATGTTTTTCAGAGCACATGAGAAATCTTGAGCTAAGGCTCTTATGAAACAAAGGGAGACTTTGGAATCAACGTAGAGGTTTAGAGAATGCTGAGATTGGTTGTGTATTAAAAAAAAAGGAAAATCCAGCAACACAGAAGCACTTTAAGCTTCTCGCAATGCAAAACCTATTAGCTTCAAGGACTAATTAGCAAAGAGAAAGGTTGAGGATTCATCTGTGTGCCATGACACAACCAAGAGGACAAAACCAACCAAAGAAAAGACTTAAGCTTCTATACACATGTACGCTATTAATTATCAAACAAACAGGGCTTTTATCAAAGGCAGTTAATGGCGATTATAAATGTGCATTCTGATATTTTACAATTATTTGATCAGATGATAATGACATGAAATTGATAAATATACTAGAACTACTAAAATACTAAAACTTCTAAACCAATCATACCATAGTTCAAATAAATGTGAAACTGAAGTCCCATATAGAAGTAACTGTTTTTCATAAATCATGACATTATATAATTACTCTAATTAGCCTGATTAATAATTCAAAATTAAGTGTTCTTTAGTAAAAATGTTTAGTCTGTAATTTTAAGTGAATCTGAAGCCAATTACTTTGCTTTTTCTCTTAACGAATATTTAATTTACTCTGTGAAAAATGATTGTGATTATTCATCACAACTTATATTCAATATAGAATAAGAAATGTGTTGTTTCAACTTAAAAAAAGTATGTGTTTGTGCTTGACTTAAAATATTAAGTTTAGTTAACTTTAGTTAAGTTAGATATGCAAGTTATCTAAAATGTTAAGTTGCAAAATATTTTACAGTGCACATTTAAATAAATGCTAATACACATCTGATTGTTAAAAACATCAACTGAAGAAACAAATATGTAACTCTGCTATCAGTTAAAGTAATCAATTATCAGACTTACCTTTTCCCTTCTTGGCTCTGGAGCTGCAGGTCCTGAACACGTATGGTGAGTGATCTGAAGTGGGTCTGCGAATGAGATTTATCCCTAAAGCTAATCCTCTAAGACAGGGCCACAATTTCTAATCTCCAATCTCAGTGTATTGCTGTTTGGCCATTTTTGTGTGCTTGTGTAAATGTGATCCCTAAATAGCTGGGAGGAACTTTTAAGGAGAATCATGCCAATTCTAACTATATTTAGATTGATCAAATTAGTTTTTGGGTGTTTGACAGGAAATTTCAAGCATTGACAGGAGCGTCCAATGATGTGACATTGTGACATTTTTGTCTGCAACAGATTTAAACTATTTCTATTTTTGGTAAAATGATTAGAGATGTTTTTATGACCTCATATCAGTTACAGGGATAGTTCACCCAAAAAATGAAAACTCTGTCATCAAACCTGTATGAGTTTCTTTCTTTTGTTGAACACAAAGGAAGATATTTTGAAAAATGTTAGTAACCAAACAGTTGCTGGTCCCCATTGCCTAACATGGGAGGGAAATACTATGGAAGTCAATGGGGCCCATCAACTTTCCGGTTACTGACATTTTTCAAACTATCTTCCTTTGTGTTCAACAGAAGAAAGAAATTCATACAGGTTTGGAACTTTTACTTTATATGCCTAAAAAAAAAAACAGTAAAAAATTATTTAAAGCCTCGACACAATTGGAAAACTCAAGTGAAATCTGGCATGTTGTGGACTTAAAACAGCCGCACTTTGTTTTACGTTTTACTTTTTCTCCTTACATAAATAAAGTTAATCCTATGAGGCTGAGAGACCTTATTGTAGAAATGTGGATTATGTAGAATCACACTGCATACCCTGCTTAAAATGGGAAAAACCGTGAAATCCCACAAAACGTGTAAAATCTATTTTAGCTCCCTGTTACGTCTATAAAAGAACGGGCAAGTTTGTAATCCTAAATTATACGTTGGTTACTGAGGCTGAATGGAAAACACTTGCCAAATGTTTGGAGTGAAAAGCAAGGAAGCGAATCTTAACAGGTGAATCCCAGATATTGTGAGGATAAAATGTGACCTTAAATGCAATAACATGCTCCAACGCAGCAGTTATAGCACAACAGGTATTTGTTTTTATTACGCAAGCACATTGATAATATATCAAACGAAAATAAAAAATGAACCAAATTCTAAATAAACAGCTATTCCAGCAGTTCTTTACTAGAATAAATGAGACACAAATGTCTCAAACAACAGTGTCCAAGTTTCTCCAACAGTTGGAGGAAAAGCCTTTGAGTTTCAGTCCATTTTGGGCCACCAGAACCATCCGCTCATGAGGACGCGGGCTGAACCGGGCCTTTATGCACGTACTCCAGAGCTGTCGCGATTGTCCGCATGTCCATCTCGATACTTCTCGCCCAGTTCTCCACGTCTCCGATTTCCTGTAAAAGAATAATCGGTCATGAAACTTGCAAATTTCACTTCAGAGAAACTGACTGCAACACTAAATTGTGAAAAACAAGAATCGCTATATAAAAAAGCTGGTGTACTTTTAAGGCCTGGTTGAAGTTCTCCACCATGCTGATCCACTGGGCCGTCTGCTTGGAGAACTGACTGGCCTGAACCTGCAGCGTCTTCACCTCATGGTCCAGCTTGCGCTGATTGACGTAGGCCTGTGCCACCCTGAGCAGAGATTCTGAGATATTACAATGTCTTAAAATTCATGCATACATTTACCGTTGTTTGACGAAAATCTGCAGGCGAAATCCAGTCACTTGCGCGATCGGAAGTTTCAACAGAAATCGGCGCGCTGACCAACAGAAAGCTGATTGGTTTGAAAGCCAAACTTCTGTGTGAGCCGTGCTTCATACATCTCTACGTTTGTTACATGAAAGATTTATTTTGTGAATTTTTTGTTTTTGGTGATGTCTTAATTATGATAATTACGACTTGCAAAAAGTGTTCAGTCTTAGTAGAACTCATAATTACAACTGAGCTCTGACTTGTACCACCTGCAATGCTGCAGATTCAATTGATAATGTTGCCATAAAAATGCATAATTATGAGTCTGAACCATAGATAAATATACATAGGAAAATACATAGGTCACTCTCCCGCCGGAACTAGACTCGCGTATGGCCGCTACCAAAAGCTAGTGAATATAGTTCATAAAGTTATAAATATGGATATTTTTATTACAAAAACACATTGCTTCAGAAGGCCTTTATTAACCCCCTTGAGCAATATGGATTACTTTTATGATGGATGGATGCCTTTTTTTGGGCTTCAAAATCTGTTACCATTCACTCCCATTATAAAGCTGAAAAGAGCCAGGATATTTTTTAATATAACTCCAATTGTGTTTGGCTTAAATAAGAAAATCATATACACCTAGGATGGCTTGAGGGTGAGTAAATTCATTTTTTGGGTGAACTAACCCTTGAAGAGAAGTTACCGCCATCTTGCAAGTGATGTGAACTCGCCTGACGTAACTTCCCACGACATGAACGCACCAATTATACATGTTTTCATGAAGTCGGCTGTTGCGAGAACAATGCTCTGTTGCATCCAACCGTGCGGTTTTAAGCTGCTTTTGCACAGTTTCGTCATAACATCGGCACAAAGTATTGGATTATGACAGCAGTGATCACATGAACTGACCGTATAATCCTGTGCATTAAATAACACCTTTACAAACATATAAAATGTATCAGACTCACCCCACATTTAGATGATCCACCAGGGCTTCTGTTAAACATGTTGCAGCTGTTATGGCCTCTCGTCTTCGTCTCTCTGTACAGTATACAAGTGTTTTATCACTTGACCAAGAACTGCATGACACACTTAACGTATAGGGTTTTTTTAAACAAAGTGATAGTTTTTTATTTTATCAAAGTTTTATTATTAATTTCTTTTTTACAACAAACCATCTTTGTTTCTGTAACAATTTAGCTGCTATTTATTATTTCTGTATTGTTCAGACGTATTTTACTGCAATTTATATAAATTAAAAGTGTTTAAATCTACAGTTATTAAATAAAATTAAACTTGCATTTTTTTCCATAAATGATACTCCATCCATGATGATATAGTATAAATAAGGATTCAAATAAAAGTAAATTTCAGCGACTAGATGAATGCAAGATAGAATTTCGCCGATCAAGTGAACATTAATTGTCAATTAGCTCCATCTTTTGTTAAATACATTACGTTACAATAAAACAGACAAGTATACGTTTGAGTTATTCCAAAGGGCCTGTAAACTAAAGCTAGTCGGTAGAGATCTACAGAAGCACATACCTTGCAACTCTTTCCTTTCGTTTTGTTTCGTTTGGTGTTCTTTTAATAAGCGGGAGAGCATTTTGGATATTTAATGTAATAGAAAACGAAATATGTTGATTGGATAAAGTTAATTTTCTCTCAATGTTTTGGCAATCACTGGACTCACATGACAGATAGCTCTGAGTGAAAATATACGGAAAGCGCGGATGGTCAAAATGCATGAGAGTATTTTAAAACGACATTTCAAAATAAACGTTTCGTTTTTTTTAATCATAGATCTAACAAACTGACCAATTAGCGTTGACTATTCTTGAATGAGTGTTAAAAACGTCAATTTTTATTTAAATCATGAAATGTGTCCATCATCAATTCATTTTATTTTTTAATGAACATGTATTTCCATCATAGACATGCGTGTTACAGACAGTTTCTAGGGGGCAGGACAAAAAAAAAGAAAACCCTTTTACAGTCTACAAGAAAAAACAAACGAAAAAAAAATGTGTCTTTGTTTTTGTTTTTTTGTTGTTGTTTTTTTTATTTTTTTATCTTAGACTTTAATTTTGAATGGTTGCTAGGACCCCGCCTTTTTACAATAAAACTACAGCTCCCATAATCCTTCACTCACACGTAAACATTAACCCAGATGATACTACAGCTGGAGCTTCTAAAGCGATTCACATCATGAAATGACACAAAAGAGACTCCGAGGTCCCGGTCGGTTCAGCGAAACGCACTGATTTAAAACCCTTGACATGAGTAAAAAAGACCGAAGAGACACATGCTTTTCATTTGACATGCGTTTACACAGCTAACGAGATGATGTGGCCTGTAGGTTAGCTGTCAAGCTAAAGGAAAAGCCCATCAGCTGTTCGCATTGCATTGAAATAAAATGATGTAGCTGGACTTGAACCCGAGGAAAGGGACAGACATTAGCGACAGGATGAAGAAGTCACGCAGTGTCGGAGCTTCTTCCTCGCTCAATGGACTCGGAAAACAAGGTGTGATTTATAGAAGTGTGTTCATTTATGACATGATGGGAGATTTTACTGCTTTAACTGTCGATAAAAGATCAATGTCGTTTCAATATTACCGTTTTTACCAAACAAATTTTAGAGGTTTGTATTTACATTATGAGAAAGAAAATATTGGGATTTAGAAATGGTCTATCTATCTATCTATCTAATCTATCTATCTATCTATCTATCTATCTATCTATCTATCTATCTATCTATCTATCACACTATCTATCTATCTATCTATCTATCTATCTATCTATCACACTATCTATCTATCTATCACACTCTATCTATCTATCTATCTATCTATCTATCTATCTATCACACTATCTATCTATCTATCACACTCTATCTAATCTATCTAATCTATCTATCTATCTATCTATCACACTATCTATCTATCTATCTATCACACTCTATCTATCTATCTAATCTATCTATCTATCTATCTATCATACTGTCTATCTATATATAGAGATGGATCAATACATAAATATGTTGATATATAAATTATACATGTGTATTTGTCTGATAGATATAAGAATATTTAGTGTGTATATATATATATATATATATATATACATGTATACTAGTCAACGTTTGAAGTGGATCAAAAAAGTTCATCAAAGTTGTCCTAAGACAAGAACGGGTGTTGTTCAAAATTCATGTATAACTTTGATGAAAGGGTTTGATCCACTTCAAATGTTGACTACTGTATATAAAAAAAATATAATTTTCTTTGGGTGTGTTAATAATTTATTTCTGCCACATAGTCTAATCCTTTAAATACATCTAATTGTTTTTCTAAGGGATTGTCCTGTGACTTATCTTTTGTATTTACAGATCTTGTGCTCATTTCATATTAAGTACCTATTCATAACATTATTGAAATATTTTCAGAATACATTATTCATCATACCCCAACATGTGGTATAATAGACTATGCACTCTAAAAATCTGTTTCACAAAAGCAAACTGCTTCATATGTTTGGGAAGTGAGTGTATTTTGTGAGCCAGACTAAAATAGTTCAAAATAGCCTTTCAATCTTACTGTCCCTCTGGGGAATGGCTGTTGTGTCAAAAAGACTTGCGCAAAAGAAGGAGAAAGGGTAAAGATCTTAGTCAACTTGTTCATTTCCAGTAAACTCTTGAGCTGAAGCACAATAAGACAGTGCTGAGGGAGGTAGCGCAGTATTCAGCTGCTGACTCCAGTCTTCATGTCTGCAGATGGCGAGTCCCGACGGAAGAGGAAGATGGCGGAGATCACGCAGGCCCTGAACATGACGCCCGTGGACGTGCCCGCTCTGAGGCGCATGGCCATCAGCGAAGGAGGTCTTCTGACCGATGAGATCCGCCGGCAGGTGTGGCCCAGGCTGCTCAACGTGTCTGTGGACAACATACCTGAGCAACTAGGTAAGACCGATCACTTAGGACATCCGAGGGAATTCACTTTCCGAAAGCCTTGCAGATGTAAATCAAGTTTTCATTCTTCAGAGACGGTGGATCGAGACAACAACAAGGACTTCAACCAAGTGCTTCTGGACGTCCAGAGATCCCTCAGACGCTTCCCTCCAGGTGAGCTGAAGGCACCGGCGCTGCTTCTTCTGGATCTGGAGCTGGTCTCTGTACATGTCTAAACTGCTTTAATGTGTTTAACGGACGCAGGGATGCCAGACGAGCAGCGGGAGGGACTTCAGGAGGAGCTGACTGATATTATTCTGCGGGTGCTCGTGAAAAACCCTCAGCTGCACTATTATCAGGGTTACCATGACATCGTGGTGACCTTCCTGCTGGTGCTCGGGGAACGACTCGCCACTGCCCTAGTGGAGAAACTCTCCACTCACCATCTCAGGTGGGCCAGGAACAGAAAAGAAACAGATCCAGAGCCTGTCTGGGACATATATATATATATATATATATATATATATATATATATATATATATACAGTATATATATATATATATATATAAGCATGTATATATAATTAAGTACAATTCCCTCTCACAAAAATTTCATTCTCAAAACTGTAATGTGAAAATATTATTATTATTTATTCTTAAATATTGTCTAAATATATTTTGTTATATGTAATTTAAATATATTCAATATTATTATAATGTTACATTAAATATTCTATATAATAATCTTTATTAATTAAATATTATTAAGTGCAATTTCCTCCAACAAAAAATCTCATTCTCATCACTAATGTAAAAATATATTATCATTATTATTATTAAATAAGTGAATTATATTCATTATTATTTAAATTGTAAAATATTTATTTTTACATTTATTTTGATAAATTTATCGAAATTTATTTTTTATTTTAATAAAGATAAAAAAAATTATCTTTATTATGATAATCAAGCTCAATTCCCTCCTAAAAAAAAAATCTCATTCTCAGTGAGAAGTATATTAATATTATTATTTCAACTTTAAAATATTAATATACATCTTTTATTTATACATTTCTTGAATGTGCCCTAATTTATGCTGAAAATAAAAGGGAACAAAATATTACTTCACTTGCTGTATTATAGTAAGGTGAAACATCTTCTTAAAACAACTTTTATGCGTAACATTTTACAATAAGGTTCATTAGTTAACATTAGTAAATGTATTAACTAACATGAACTAACAATAAGCAATACATTTGTTACAGTATTTATTAATCTTTGTTAATGTTAGTTAATAAAAATATAATTGTTCATTGATTGTTCATGTTAGTTCACGGTGCATTAACTAATGTTAACAAATACAACCTTTGATTTTAATAATGTATTAGCAAATGTCAAAATTAGCATTAGCAAAGATGAATAAATACTGTAGAAGTATTGTTGATCCTTAGTTCATGTTAACTAAAGTAGTAACTAATGAAACCTGATTGTAAAGCGTCACCTTTTTTTTAATGTCTAAGTAGATATTTTTCATGCATCTAACTTGCCTTTAAGGGACTTTATGGACCCCACTATGGACAACACCAAACACATCTTGAACTACCTGATGCCCATCATCGAGAGAGTGAACCCTGAAGTGTACGACTTCATGCAGCAGTGAGTATACGCCCCTTTTTGTTTGCTTTTTATGTTTGCTTTGTATGTTTGTACTGAAGCACAATGGTCTGATTGATCCTGTTTGGTCATCATTACCATGTGAAAGAATGATGAGCGATGTTCTTTATTCACATGAGTAGTTTGAGATAAGCATCTTTATTTTCTCAACAGAGCTGAAGTGGGCACGATTTTCGCCCTCAGCTGGCTCATCACATGGTTCGGACACGTGCTGTCAGATTTCCGCCATGTGGTCCGGTTGTACGACTTCTTCCTGGCCTGCCATCCCCTCATGCCTATATACTTTGCTGCTGTGGTACGTTTGCGTTTGTTTGACTCTTTGTCATCCTCAAAACCCTCTTCTGAGTCTCTGGTTTCTGATATTCAGCAGAAATGGGTCAGCAGTTTCACTGCCACCGCATTAGCAGCTATTTTTAGGCCGTGTTGTTGAGTCTGAATAAATAATTGACACATTCTCTCATGTCCTGATGAACAATAAAGTACTATGTTCCGAATCTGCAGTCCGCCTAAACTTCCAGACATGGAGTTTTGATGTATGGTAACTAAATACTAATAGACTATAGAGTAGTTTTAAAAAGAAAAAATGATATTTTGCATTAAAAAAATTAAGCCTATTCTTAGAATCATTAAGATTTTGTGCATTGTGACATTAATTTGATTATTATTATTTTGTTTTCAACCTAATTGTTAGTAGCCTACTGTAATGTAAAAAAAGTTAAATGAATTTTCTTTAATGTAAAGGGCAGAAAATTCTCATCATAACCGTGACATAAAACAGGATATTATTTAATATTTTAAAAAGCATTGGCATTACCATAACATTAACAAGATATATATATATTTTTTAATTAAATCATTGTCAATAGCATAATTCAAAATAAAATCATTATTTAATATTGAAAAATTTTCATTGTGATTACGTAACATAAAATGGAATATTTAGTATTTAAAAAAAAATATTTATTACCATAATACAAAAAAAATCTCATTACCATGCCATACAGTTGGATATTAATTCATATATTTTTTTTTTAAATCTAAGTCATTACCATAATGCAATTAGATATTATTTAAAAATAAAAAAAGATTATTACCATAATGCAAAAAATGTCATTGTCATTACCATGCCATACAATTATATATATATATATATATATATATATATATATATATATATATATATATATATATATATATATAAATAAATTCCAATAGTCATTACCATAATGCAATTTTATATTATTTAATATTTTGAAAAACATAAAAAATGCAAAAATGTCATTAACATTACATAAAATGGGATATTATTTAATATATATAAAAATGTCATTACTATAATAAAAAAATCTAATTGTCATTATCATAATGCAGCAAAAAAAATAAAATAAACATTCTCATTATTTTAACGTAGATACAAAACATAAATAAACATAGATAGTCATTACCATGATGAAAAAAATAATAATATCTCATTAATGTATCTATCACATATTGTATTGTATTTAATATAGTAAAAATCTCATTTTTATTATCGTAATTTAAAAATATATATATTCTAATTAATATTTTTCTAGTTAATTTTTAAAGTACATTTTTAGTGTATATTAATACTACCATTAAAACCCAGGCTGTAAGATTCAATAGAAATCCAAACACACAACAGCAAAGAAATCACATTCATTGGTCGTCCTTGTGTCCTGTGTCAATCTACTGATATCCAGCGTTGTTTTCTTCCTGCAGATCGTGCTGCATCGAGAGGAGGAGGTGCTGGACTGCGAGTGTGACATGGCCATGATGCACCATCTGCTGTCCCGAATCCCACAGGACCTGCCGTACGAGACTCTGATCAGCCGCGCGGGAGATCTGTTCGTTCAGTTCCCTCCGTCTGAGCTGGCCAGAGAGCGCAGTCAGCAGTGAGTCTATCAGCCTTGCTCTGAAGAGGGGTTTCACACAGCAACAAATATCTCACAAACCATTCTCTCTGTCCAGAACCGCCGTCTCCACCTTCAAAGACTTTGAGCTGGCGTCGACGCAGCAGCGCCCGGACACGGTTCTCCGGCAGAGACGGATGGAGCAGCAGAAGCGCACGCTGGAGGCCCAGCGCAGCACCGTAGCGGCCGTGCAAACCACGGGACGCCGCTTCATGAGGCTAGCGGTCATGGGTTTGACTGTGGCGTTGGGGGCCGCAGCTTTAGCCGTGGTAAACTCTGCCCTGGAATGGGCTCCTAAGCTAGACTTACTCTTCCCGTGAAGAAGCCAATCGACAGCACACAATAACAGCGTCTCAATTTGAGGACTGAATGTTTGTTATTTCGCCTTTTTTTTTTAAAGTATTTATATACGAGTCAGACTAATGAATAAAATATTGTGCGTACGGTTATTCTAATTAAACAAGTTTTTTTTCCCTAGAGTCTGAAATGAAAGGAAAATGTTTCCTGGATCCACAAGAACGTCAATCATTGTGTCGAGCTAAATGTACAGTAGAGGTATGTACACTCCACGGCTCATTCATGAAACACGATCTGTGCACATTTTTGTGTAAATCATCTGTAGACGCGTTCTTTTTGTGAGTCTTTACATAAGAATGCTTTTACGAATAATTGAAAATTCATGTGCAACAGCATTCATGTACACTGGTCATAAAACAATTTTTATGTAAATTGTCTAATTAAATGAAACAATTTTGTAATTAGTTTTTCTTTTTCGAAAGTTCATTTACACTGATCGTAAACCAATTTTTATGGAAAATTTTAATCGAATGCAATAATTTAGTAATAATAGTTTGTTTTTGTTTAAAAAATGTATATACATTTGAAATTCATCTAAAACAACCAAAATGTACATTGATTGTCAAGCTATTTTTACTTAAATTGTCTCATTCAATTCAATGCGGAAATTTACATACAGTAAGAATACCTTGACAAACAATGTACATTTTTGTTTTTGTGCATGAATTTAAACTCAATCATTATGTAGATGGTTATGTAAATTGTTGCATTCACTTAAATGCGACAGCTTTAGCTAAACTAAAACTTTGTTTTACATGTGAATTTCAAAACAAAAACTCACTTCATTACATTGTTGAATTCAATTCAATGTGACAATTTACATAAAAATATTGTTTTACAATGTACATGAACTTTTCAAACAAAAGTAAACTGGAATTGCTAAATTGTAGCATTCAATTCAATGCAAAAATTTACATAAGGATGATTTAACGAGCTATGAACATAACTAACGTAATTTTATGACATTCATGTACCTTGCTCGTAATACAATTTGTATGTAAACTGTGACTGAATTGAATGTAACAATTTAGTAATCATAGTTTTTGTTTTAAAATTCATGTACAAAATAATATGCATGTATACATATGTTTTTACGTATATTTTCAGACTAAATTCACTGCAACAATTTACTTAAGAATTCTTTTATGAACTATGTACAGAATAGTTTAAGGGAGTTTTTGTTTAGAAATGAATGCACAAAAAAGCATTCATGTACATTGTCCGTAAATGCATTTTTACGTAAATTTCCACACTAAATCTAATGCAACAGTGTACATAACAATAGTTTAAGAGATTTCTTTTATTTTGAAATTCATCTACAAAAACATTCACATTTGTCAAACTATTTTTCTATAAAATGTCAAAGTGAACTGAATACAAGAAGTCTACGCAATTATGCTTTTATGAATGTTGTAAAACCATCCTTTTTGCGGCAATAATTTTGCGGCAATTTACATTTTGCTTTTACAAGCAATGTGTGTAAAGTTTTTGTTCTGAAATTCATGTACAGAAACAACATTCAAACAAAAACGGTTGATATACATTGTTTGTAAAGTCATTCTTATGTAAATTTACCTAAAAATGACATTACAAATTATCTATGCAGAAATTTGCTTTACTTGTGTTTCATGATTGAGCTGCTATGTGTTTTATTTAAAAAAAATATATATATCTATTGAGACCAAAATATTTTAGAGCCCCTGTTCATAGAATTAGAAATTTATTTGGTTCAGGGCCCCTTATTGGAAGGAATCTAATTAGTTTTGAGTACGTAAAATCTTAGTTAAGAAGCAATTATAAAACAGCAGAGAATGAAGAGTCATTTTATTATGTTCACCATGTCTATGTTAATTTTTTCACTACGTTTCAGTTTTTTCTTCTCCAAATCACCTTAATTGCAGTATTTTTTGTGATAAGTGGTACATAATGTACATTTTTCATGAATCTCAGAGCTGGAATTGAAACCACTTGCAAGAAACTTCAGCTGATCAACATACTTGAGATATTCTGGAGTGTGTAAATGATAGTTTCTGTAATTTAACTCCAGGTTAGTTGTTGAATCATGGCACATTTATTATTTTTATTGTTTAAATGCTGTTCACAACTGATCGTTTCCACTTAACATCTAAGCTTAGAGTAACATCCAAGTGGATATTTTCCATTATTCTTATATTGCTGAATCATGATTTATTAAAATAACATGCTGCCATCCACACAATACTACTGTTTATGACTACATAATCACTGCTTTGATTTTGCATTAATTTTGCACTAAAGAACATGCTTCTTTCTTATTTGTTTGCACTTTGAGAGATTGTTATAAGTTGTCTCTGGTTCGCTGAAGTTAATGTCTCACATTTGACCATGTTGCTAAATATGTTTCAATAAAAAGAAAAGTAAAACGATCTGTGTAGAAGAGATTTGTTCATTTGGATAAATTCAACATATTAAAGGCACACTATGCAGTTTCCGTTTTTGTCAAACAGTGCCCCCTAGAGTCGCTGTGGAGTACTTGTATTTAACGTTACTGTCGTTAAATACGTTTCTCGTTTTCTTTTCCTTGACTCTTCCGACCGCGCTTTCTTCGTCGACTCTGCCATGATTCACGTCTGAAATGCGTGCTAGCGTCTTCCATAGAATCTGCTTCATATGTTGTTGATGTGTGTGACGTCGTGCCGTAAAGCAAGTTGTGATTCTCGTGAGATTTGTCGGGGCACCACCTCTCAAACCTGCACCTCACCCTACTACGAGTTTGTTTACCATCAAAATGATTTCAAAGCTGTTATATTAAGGTACAAATCTTGCATAGTGTGCCTTTTAAGGAGATTAAAAAATCATTTGAATTGGCTCCATTATTTTGTATACAAGCTTTATTGAATCTATTGTAAACAAGAGAACAGAATGATAATGCTTCGACATGTTTAAAAAAAATAGGAATATGAGGAAAAACCTGTATTGTGAAAATTATATTACAACTTTATTTTCATTTTTAATTGATATATCAATAATTATGACAATTGAGGGTTTTTCTTTTTTATATAATTTGATTACAATCTACTCCATTTTATGCATTTGTTGTGAATTTGAGTTAATCTTCAATGTGTCGTTTTTTTTTTTTTTTAACAGTTTGATTTATTCCTTCATCATGCCGTATTGCATATTCTACTACGATTTTACAACAAAACATCTTTGGATTATAAACAAAAAATCACCTCATACAAAAATCAAGATACAACAACAATAAGTCTTTTCTCTTACAACAGCATTGCACAAAGTCCCAGAGCATCAAGTCGCCAGAAAATAGTAGTGATTAATGACAGTTTAAAGCATTTTTAAAGATGTCACTTTTTTCATCCTATAAAAGCTCAGATACATTTAATTTTGTAAACACGTTCTGAATCTTTAGTCCTGGAACATATCGTTGAATCTGATTGATGTGCCCGTGAGATGACTAGAGAAAGTGAATGTTTTAAAGGTACAACCACAACTGTGGCGCATTAACCTCACCTGGATTATTTTAAGGAGTTTCGTAAGTGTTGTGTTACTGTAGCGCAGGTTTCTGCTTGTTGAAGAAGCAGCGTTCAGATATGCCGCCAGTGTTCAGTGGCAGTTCTGGCACTGCGGATGGCAGAGGACTCCGTTGACTCGACATCTGCAACCACCCGATGTGTCTCCGGTACCCTGAGGAGTCAGAACCAGGTCTAGGTTAACTATATCTGATGCTTGTGAAACACTGAACGAATGAATCATGTAGTTTGGTGTCCGACCTTTGGTCCCCATCGGGCTTGTTTAGTCACCCAGCAGATCTCGGTCTTACACATCAGACAACTGATCCAGTCACAGCCGTCTTTCTTCTGGACGATCACCTGACATTTTGGACAGTTCATCGCCTCGCCATTCTTCAGGAGTTGCTGGAATGGAAACCGGTTGACAGGTAATGAATATTTTTAACGTTAATTCTTTAAAATTTCTAAAATCTGAAACATGCAGAAAACCACTGTAATTCGATTCCAGAACACATAAACTATAAATCGGCTCTTTTCAGTGAATCAAAAGCATTCAGCACAACAAATTTAATCTGATTCCTAAACAAATGGCTCTTATGAAATGGCTCTTTTCAGTGAATCAAATGCATACAGCGCATGGGGCAGTTGTGGCCTAATGGTTATAGAGTCAGAACCCATAACCCAAAGATTGCAGGTTTGATTCTCAATACCAGCAAGAAATGACTGAGGTGCACTTGAGCAAGGCACCTAACCCCCAATCGCTCCCCGGGTGCCACAGCAAAATGGCTGCCCACTGCTCTGGGTGTGTGTCCACGGTTTGCAGTGTGTGTGTGTTCACATATCAGTTTCACACACAGTGTGATCAGTGTAGTCTGATTCCTAATGACTCATGAATCTGCACTTTTTTGTGAATCAAACATTGATTGCGCTGTGGATATGTTTGATTCACTAAAAAGAGACGATTCATTAGAGTCATTTGTTCAGGAATCAGACTACATTGGTCACACTGTGTGTGTTTGATTCAATGTAATCAAAAAGATCTTCATTTCTGTTCCGAAGATAAACAAAAGTCTTATGGGTTTGGAACGACATGAGGGTGAGGAATTAATAACAGAATTTTCAATTCAAGGAATTTCAAGGAAATTCTTAACGATTCCCATCCCTAGTGGGTGCTGTTTCAATAACTTCAACAGCTTCAAATATTAACAAAAACAGTTTGAAACAAATGAGTTTTCCACTCACATCCAGCATCTGTGTGGTCTGCCGGGCAGCGTCGTCATTCTGCGCTCGTATCCGCAGGTCGTCCTGGTACTGCTGGCAGTTCATTCCCTTGTGAATAGCCTTGGAAAAACACACACAGTCTTTTAGGTCACCGTAGCTTGCACCTAAAAACTGGACGTGAACTAAACAAACGTGATATTCACCTTGCAGAGAAGGCAGTTCGTCTCATGACAGATGTCACACATGAATTCGTTGACGTCATCTTCGAAGATGCACCAGCCGGCGCAGTCGGGCGTTTTGCAGTGGTAACTGTTCTCACTGCGCGACTCTGCGATGTTCAGCCTCAGTTCCAGAAACTTCTGGTACTCGTCTTGAGAGAGAAGCTGGTGGGAAACAGTAGGGTTTGGTGTGTTTATCAAGTGAACCGCAATAAGTCAAGGTTCAATGATACTGCATTTATGATCTTACTGATTTGATTTCTCGATCTTGAAGTATGCAGTTACAGGAATAAGCGTCGTCTCTATATGGACACGCCACCTCGGCATCCGTGCAGTTCAGGACGGTTTCCTTCAGACACTCCCTGTAGGATAAACAGAAGTTGTATTTTAGACTATGTTTCAGTGGTACTTCCTGTTTACAGTAACAATTGAACAGTCTTAAATGACCTGCAGAAGCTATGCAGGCACTCTCTCAGCACGGCGCCCTCTCCTGGCATGATGGTGCAAAAGCAGATGGCGCAATCCAGTTGATCTGTGTTCCCCACCAGACTCTGGGAATCTGTTTCCAGGAGTTCTTGGAAATTCTTCTTTCTTTGTTCTATCAGAGACTGAATGGACACAGCCACATGTGTTATGCTTGTGTGTGTGTGTTTTGTATTATGTCAAAATGCTAAAAGATTCATTTAGAATTAATATCATAATGTGGATCTAATCCTAAAAGATGCTATCCTAAGATAATAATTTATCCTATGGAAAAATGGAAAAATTTTATGTGTGATTAATAATTAATGAATAATAATTAATACATTTAATATTTTAGATTTTATATATGCACTTAATTAATAAAAATATATGTATTCTTTGAAATCCTGAAAGAGTTTCTTTGTCTTCTTATGAATGTGTCGTAATATAATTACATATGGCATTTTATCCTATTGGTAAATATAAAAGCCTAATTGGGAAACAACTGATCTACATGATCCACATGATAAAAAAGATACAATAGCAATCCTCTTTTTTATTAAATTTTTTTATTCAGGACTGTATAAAATTAAATTGCTTCAATTTGCTTCATTAGTTTGCTTTAAGGCGAGACACTACAGGTGAATAGGGTAAAATTTTAAAATAATAGATATCACCATGAAACTTCCTCAGTTGATTACTTACACAAGTATATAAAAAAAATTATTACAAGTTTTAGAAATTTGTGTTTAATTGTGCAAATTATGCATTATCTAATTAAATATGCACGATTTTGCATATATTTTCGGTAGATAGATCTGAACATATGATAAAGCCAGGTGCAAAATTCTTTTTTCATTTTGTTTACACACAAGATGAAAATAAAAACTCAGAGGGATTTCAGGATGCTTTCATTACCTAGGGAATCAAAATATACTGTCCACAGCCATAAAAAATAGATTTTCGCCATATTTTTTTGATTAAAATGTCACATAAATCAGGCCAGGAATGATTTATTAACAAATCCCTCTGAAAATATCTTCAGAATACTGCTAAGTGTATAACTGGAAAGTTTGGTGTACATAGGTGCTACACAGGCTGAGATGTTTATACTGGAGAATGACAAAAAACTCATTTTGAGAAAACGGCAGTTAAAGATTTAAACAGCTCTAAATGAGAAATCGTCGTTAGCTTAAAATCCCCCTTTGGACATTCACGATTGGTTACTGATAGAAAGGAAATGCCCATATTTGGGTTACATAGCGTTGTGCAGGAGACTCAGCTTTACAGCGATACCGGTCATGACAGACTTCAGTAAACAGACGGATCTCGGCGTGTCCCGTTGGAATGCTAACTTCCTGGTAAATTTGGGAGAAACTTACTGCCGCAAGTAAACAAAATGTAATAAAATAAACATCTTAATGTATATTTTCAACGTTTTCTTTATAGCAGCTTGAAAGAACACATATTGAAGGAGTAAACTAGCCCAAAATCTCAAAACTGACCACTGCATGAAAAATCTATGTTTTTGCCTGCCGTGTCTCGCCTTAATGAATAAAACAGTTTTGTGTTAATTTGTTTTATCATTTAGTCAACAACAAAATGAAAAATGCTTTTTGTGATGCAAAGTAAACAGAAAAGAATCCACTTAAACACTTTCAAACCAGTGTATTACACAAATAAATTGTTTGAAAAGTGAAGGAGTTTAAAAACGTTCTAAATGTTCGTTGTTTTCACTTTCCATTGATCCATTGATCTTTTTCTACTGTAAAGCTTTGTAGATGCAGTCATACGGTTAGGTACTTTCAGAGTTTGTCCCACAGATGTAAACCTGGTGTATTTGGAGTGGTTTTGTAGTCCAGTATGTTGTGTCCCCTCATCTAACCTGCTCGTACTGCAGGCTGGCGAGTTCCTCCTGCTGGAGTCTCCTGGTTTCTGCCTGATCCGGCTGGTACAGATCCGGCACTGTATAGTTCTCAGGTCTCGCCGTGCTGCACATCTCGCACCCCGGACGTGTGGGTTTATTCAGGAATGTGCACTCGGGACATGACCAACCAACCTTCTAGAAAACCAAACACAATGATTATAATTACGAGATACATCGGAAGCTAGAGCGACATAATGATAGATAGAGCGACATAATGATAGATAGAGCGACATAATCATAGAGCAACAAAATGATAGATAGAGTGACAGAATGGTAAATAGATCAACAAAACGATAGAGCGATAGATTGATAAGAGCAAAAAATAGAGAGATATTGTGCGATAGATACCTGAGGTTTAGGAGGTAGAGGAGGAGGAGGAAGATCGGCTCCTCTGGCGAGCAGCTCTGGTGAGCGTTGAGGTGGGGGGCCGATGTTCTCTATTATAACTGTATTAAGAAAGACATGCGGTTCAGTAAACTTATGTTTCATATACAAGCTGCTATTTTTTGTATTAGAAATATAGTCTCGATACCATCAATCCGTCTGTCCTGTTTCTCTTTTCTCTCTTGTTCGCGGCTCAGTTGGGCAGTCTTTGCTGAGCGGATGAAGAGGAAGGCCGAGTCGTCATGGTTTCGGACTCCATAATTATACAGGGTGTCTTTGTCCTGCGCGAGACGCTTCCCGATCACCCAGCGCTGGAGGGCCGGGTGGAAGCCGTAGTCGTCATTGATCTGGAACACAAATATATCTATACATGTAGTATATTTTTTTGTGTTTCGATTTCAGAAAAGAGTTTTCACGTCCATCACTAACTCTCTTTACCTTCTCTTTGAGCTCTGAGACTGTCATGTAGACTGGAACCAGCACTGTTATTGGGATGTGGGCGTCTGATACGGCGTCCGCCACTCCTACTCTCAGTCTGCCGCCACACAAAGCCAAACACAACCATGGTTACGTATGCTCAGTGTTTCAGTGTTTCTCGTGTGATGGAACCGGTCTGACGACATACCTGATGCTGTCTTTAGAGTACGCATCTGGATTTATTTTGACACACACGGGGAGTTTCAGGTCCAGAAGTCGATCCAGGTGTTTAGTGGCTTCTTCTTTGTCTCTGGAGTTGATGGCGTCACTCAGCAGTTGAGCGGCGTCCTCCGCTGCCATGGTAACATGAGGCATGTTGCCGTGTCAAAATATGACTTATGATATTTACATTTACTGCATAATATATTTACTAACACTCACCTTCTTTTATATTTGTAGAGGCATCTAGGGCAGCCATGCTTTAATCTTGAAAGCTTGTTAAAAAAAGAAGCAATATGTTTAGGTAACAATTATTGTAAATTAAATGTAAGTATAAATATTGTTTTTTTATATTATATTCAAATATATATAATTGTATATGTCCCCAAAAAAACAGCATATCATGGTTTAGAGAAAAAAAATTATTACATTATTAATGTATAAAAATGTACAACAGTGGTAATGTTATCTCACAGTGACAAGTACAACTAAAAATTAGCTTACAATCTTTAGACATATATGTGCATATTAAAAAAAAGTTTTAAATAGATTAAATATTTATTTATATATATAAAAATATATTATTTTTATGTCATGTCATATCGTATCATATCAATCATATCATTATGTCCAAAAAAAAGGAATAAGTTTTAGACAACATTTTTTTAAATAGTAAATATATTTAAATAAATATATTTAAACATTTTTAAATTAAATAGAAATAAATATTAATAAAATTAATTGTAAATATTGTATTATATTATATATATACAGCAATACGTTTTAATTTTAGATTTTAAATAGTTAATTTATATAAATATATTTTAATATTTTTAAATAAAATAAAATTGTATGAATATTAATAAAAACATTTTAAATATTATATTAACATTGCAATAAGTTTTAGTTTCAGACTATTTTTTTAAATAGTTAATATATTTAAGTAAATATAGCCTGTTTAAATAAAATACTTTTTTTTTAAATATTAACAAAATAAATGAAATATACTGCATATTATATTATATTATATTGTCCAAAAAAACAAGCAATATTTGTAGATATTGGATCACAAAAAAGTACTGTGCTTATACCATGGTATTTTTATATGCTCTGCACTGTAAAAAGTGGTAACCTGCAACTGTTACATTAAAGAGCTATTTCTAACTGATTTAATCGATAACATTTCGGTTTGCTGATAAATATATCTTGGTTCAGTTATGTTAAATCATATTTTTGATAGTAAATTTAGATGTTTCAGTGTGGTATATCCATATACCTATTTTATTTAATTACATTATATTACATGCCAATTCCAGAATACAGTAGTACTTTTTTATTGGCATTTTGCACTTTTATTTAATTACATTATATTACATGCCAATTCCAGAATTCTAACAATTGACATATACCATGGTACTTTATGATTCGTACATGTAAATGTAAAAAAAAACATGGCAGCGCCAAGGTACTATTTCTTAGTGTAATTTATAACTAAATCATAATGGAAATAAGTAAATATCAATACAAATCTTTTTGCATGCATCCAAGAAATGGCATAAAAAGTGCATTATGTATTCTTACACTATCTGTAAAATTTGACAACCTTAAACAACCGCAAACATAAAACATGCGCTCGTTCAGCACAACAGCAGCGATAGTAAAACAAATATGACGATAAAAACTTACCAACCATAGGACAGTTGTGATAAAACACTCTTCGTGTCGTATCTGTGTGTTTTTATCTCGACGCTGTTAATTAAAACCTCCGTAGTATTCTCAAAACAGGGGAAATTTAGAGGAATGAAAAGTGAAACGAAGTTGCTTCAGGAAGTCCCAGTCAGCGCTGTGAGAAAGTCTCGAGAGGTTGTGCAACTCCATCAAACACAGATGCGGAAAACACTGTCGGCTGATATTTAGTTCATTTGTAGTATTTTTGCTATATAATAAAATTAATTAAAATAATTATATATAAAACAAAAAATTGCGAATATAAAAATACAAAGACCTGAAATTAAAGTCCCTGTGAAGTCAAAATGAATGTTTTTTTACTTTTAGTATGCATTTGTTATCTATAAGCTAACCAAAATATTAGTAGCTGAAAAAGCTTAATTGGAATGTGGCCAAAAGTAGTCACAACAAAAAAGTTAGCAGTAAATGTGACTGCTTTCGTTGAAATAGTGTTGTAAAAATATAGTTGTCTGTGTTTTTCCCCCAACATTTGTTGACTTTTATCGAGGTGTTCTCGCGAGATTTGACAGCGCGAGAGGGTGCATGCATGGCGGTCTGCGTACTGTGAATGAAGGACAAACACAGCCTGTAATTCTGTGAGTTTATCAGTTTTTAGACCTCTAAACAGTTGTTTGATTGCATAATTCAATGTAAATTGTGTTTTTTTTAGCGGTTGGAGGCTCTTTAAATCTGTAGTTTAAGTATTTTCTGGAGTTTGTAGCAATACAGACCTTGCACGTGACCTGGATCTTCCCAATCATGCTTATTTACTTTAATAATTCACCTTTATAAAGAATATTGTGTCAGTACTATGATACAATGATTGTATTAGATGGTAATACTATGTTGCATTCTCATATACCTGGTTGTTACTGAATAATTACCGTATTTATTTAGCATGGTTGAATATGCAACTATATTTATATAAACAGTATTGAAAATGCATCGATCTTAATGAGTTCATCTCTTTCTTAATTCTAGCACACCATCTGAAAGGATTTCTGTGTCAAACTACAAGTTATGGAGGAACCCTCAAAGTTTGAGCGACATGTTTACAAAAATGCTTCAGTTTATCATTATATGAAAATATCTCTGTAAGTGTCATGATACAGGTCAGTTTTGATCTGGTTAGTTTTATTACAGTCTTTAGATGTTGAACATAAAATGGTCGAAACATAACATTTTTCTTTTCTTTATTTTTAGGGTTTTGGCGAATGGAAACAGAAATATTTCTTCTGCAGATTTCAAACAATTGATCATTCGTGGACTCAAAGATCTTTACGGAGAGGTGAGCATAGTATGGCTCAACCATGTAGGAATATGGTTTCTATAAAGTCTAGTAAATGTTTACAATTCAAATGTAACACTGATGCAGATTTTTGATACTTAAAAATGTGTGAAATCTGAAATAATTTTAAAACTTTGCTAAAATTCATAATTATTTTCATACAAAAATATGCTGAAGGTACAAACCCAACTTCAAGGACAAATATTTTGGATAAGCAGTGAATGCATAATACATTGGGAATTGTTCATTTAATTATAAATGATTCCAAATAAATAAAATAACAAAAAATTCTGTAATAAATACTGTGAATTTTTATTTTCAGATGGAGACTATTTACACCCCTAATAAAATTGTTTAAAGATGTTTTATTTACAATAAAACATATAAATAACTTAATTTTCTTTGTTGTATAAATATGTGCTGTAGTCAGTAGTCTCTTTTGACTTTATCCTGCTTTCTGACTGTTTCTGATGCATAATCATATTTCTTCTGTATGGCAGATTGGAGCTTCTATTCCATTTGATCTGCTGAAGTTTGATGAGAACCAATTGACCGGCATACTACGAGTGTACAACAGGTAAGTCATGCTCCTAGTACAAATCTTGAACATTTAGGCCAAAGTGTTTAAGCATGGTTTAATTAAAGTACAGAGCTGTTTATGAACTTGGGGTATCCCTCTGGGCTTGAGTTTGGGACCGTTTAAATTACGATTTATTTATTTATTTGTAGGAATAAGTATCTGAAACACAGACCAAACTATTTTTTTCTGAAATGAATAAACACATGGATTTGTCCCACCCATTTTGTGTATCTAATGATGTTCATTCTTAATATTCTGTTGTTTCTTAATCTCAGTGGCCTGGTGAAATTGTGGAGTGCATTAACGTTACTGGGATCATATCAAAATGAGGCATGTGCATTCAGAGTCACACAGGTACGTTTTTCCCAGTATTACGTCTGAAGCTGATTCAACATTTAATGCGCCCTGAGTCTGCATTCTTTTAATTCGCACTGGATTTCAGTAAAGAGCTTGTGGATCAGTTGTATCTCTGCCAGGAATGACTCAACATAATTTTAACGTGGCTATTGGCAGTCTGTCAGCCAAACTGTGTGTACTTTGCAATTTGCGTCAGAAAGGCGGTTACTGTGGTGGCTGTTTATCTCGTTTTAGATTCTGAAGCCCATTTAACTTCTAATCCGTGTCATAGACATCTGCTTTGAATGCAACTCTTATGTTCTTTTTATTTATCATTGCAGGTGTCGCCATTTTTGTTAGCACTGTCTGGGAATAGCCGTGAGCTGCAGTTTGGAGACCAGTTGACATCGTGAGGTGGGCCTACAAAAAAAAAAATACCTTGGAAAAATGACGTTCTTTCTTAGAAGAAGAATTTTCAACAGAAATATGTACCATATTGTCAACTCAGCACTGACAGTTCCTGCATCCCTCACAGTAGGGCACAGGTCGCTTTACATCGGTGAACGGGCCTCGCTAAGCAAAACATTCAGCGCCAGAGACGTCGCACTTTTTGCTGAGCTGACAGGGGACATGAATCCTCTCCACCTCGACCCAGAGTACGCCAAAACGACCTCTTTTGAGACCCCCATTGTGCACGGAGTTCTGATTAACGGTCTGATCTCAGCAGTTATTGGGACAAAGTTGCCCGGTAAAGGCTGCGTGTTCCTCTACCAGGAAATACGCTTTCCGGCGCCTCTCTACATTGGAGAGGAGGTTGAGGCGGAAGCGGAGGTTAAAAAGATCAAAATGTCCTTTGCTTTTATTTCTGTTTCCTGCGCTGTAAAAGACAAAGTGGTCATGGAGGGAGAGGTCATAGTGATGATGCCGCAGAATGGAGAGCAATTGTGAGGAATGCTTCCGTTCAGTTTTTGTGTTTATGTTCCAGATATGCTGCCAGGAATTAAATGTTCTTTCTTGCTTATTTTTGTTCTTTTGAAATGTGACGCTCACTCAAAGATTTAATATTCATTGCTTTTGTTCTCTGAGGTGCAGTTTAAATAAACTGTGTGTGAAAATAACTTGACTTGACTGGTGTGGTCTAGCTGTTTCCAACCTCAACAAGGGGATCATTTTCAGATAGTCCTTTCAAATAGTAATTTGAAAGCAGTATGGTTAACATAATAGTATTACAATTACATTAAATTAACCAGCAAATTATTTTAAAAAACCCATAAATTATTAAAACTTTTCTTTCAAACTAAATCATCTGTGATGCATCCACAGTGTAACTTAAGGTTATTCACCACAAGATCTTCCAATAACTATCTTAGTCCTCAATATATATATATATATATATATATAAACTTTATATATCGTGTTCAAGATGGGAGGTAAATCAGTATGCTTTGCCAAGAATAAATAAGATAAAAATTGAGAATTCATTCATATTGAGTCACATGTTACTCCGACTGGTCACATGATATTTTTTGTCAACATTTACCCTCAAAGATGCAAAGCTTGTGTTACAAACTCCAACCAAAACTGCATAACGACAGACACATAAATGAAGTTGAAAACAGTTTATTTGTTACTTTGATAAGTTTCATTTTATACCGAGCCCCACAAGAAACGATATGATTGAATTTAGCCGTGAGCCTTATGTGGTTTCCTGTTTGAGTGCACTTACTAGCCTATAACATGGCGTCTCTCACTTTATTTCTTTCTTTTCAATGTTATTGTCATGAAAATACAACAGAATATAACTGTAAATAATTTATTAATTTCTGTATTTTACAAACGGGCAGGCTTAAACGATATTTTTGGTGAATATAAACAAAAATGCGGCGTCACTCACTTTCACGCGAGAGTGCGCACTAGAGTGGACGAGCTCCTCTCAGCCAGAACATCTACGTCACATTTTACTGGCAGTTTCTGATTCGTTTCTCCCACGTTGTCACAAGCACAGTCGCGCAGTGGACCGTCACGTCCTTTTACCGACAGAGGCGGGCTCTCGGTTAAACCGAACCCTGTCGAACCGGGGCTGTTTGGTGTTGTTTTGATCCGGGATGGCGTTCATGGAGCAGCAGCCGCAGCCGTTGTCCGGGAGGAAGCCTCCGCTGGACGATACCGTGCCGCTGAGCGCCGTGATCGAGGCCAGCCAGAGTTTACAGTCGCACACGGTAAACAGAACCACCCGGAGGGTCTCTGGGTCTTTAAAACCTTTCATATCGATCATAAATGCGCATTGAAATGCCAGCAGGTCAGATTTAATGGGGCTTTAACGTCGATGATGACGTTTTTTTGACGTTCAACGTTGTTGATTCTCGATTATTTGTCGATAAGGATCAAATTAATCGCATTTAGTGACAAAGATGACTCGTAGTTTAATATTAATTTCTATTGTCAGTTCAGACTGGAACACTTAATGTACATTTAGTGAAAGGTAAAAATTTAGAAAATGTAAATAAATAAAAAAAAACCACACATTTAGAAATAGTTCATTTCACAGTGCATTCAACTTTGAATGAACTGATAAAAAATAGCATAAATCAAATATGCTGAACATAATCAACTTTTAAAGAAAAGTGATATGTAAGTAGTAGCTTGTTATTTTTTTGAACAAGATTAAGAAGGGTCATTTTTATAAATAAAAAAATTTATTGAGGTTTTGAAGTAAACAATTTACAAGCATTTTCAAAACGGATACCATCTATGCTCCAGATCTCATGTGACATGTCTGGCTTGTGGTTTTACGGGCGGAATTGAAAAAAAAGGTAATTTGCATTTGAGCAGAACATAATTTCCTTGTGCTGCGAAACCGAAGCCACAAGACACACGATTATTTCCTTTCTCATCCATTCATCTATTCACTTCTCCTGATCCATTGTGAAAGTGCAATCTAGTAATCCACTTTCGATTCTGTAAACTTTACAACCTGTTACATGTCTTGTTAAAAAAAAAAAAAAAAGTTTAGTAGTCAAACTGAAAGAATATATATTACATTAACAGCTTCACCTAAATCATCAGTTAATATGATTGATTAAATATATTTATTGCTATTTATTTTGTAATCTAAACATGTCACAGTGTTGATGTCATCCAATAGTGTTGCAGTGCATTCTGGAAACTGAGTACCTTTGCTCTTGTTTTAGTCGTATGGAAACTATCAGGTGACATTTTTAAAGGAGAGTCAAACATTAATGAGTATAAGCATTTGGACCTCACTGTAAATGTCAGGGTCACCGCGAGGTTGTTGCAGGGTTTTTGGAGACTTGGTTACGTTTTGTCTTTTCACTTCCTGTTTTGACATTTCTTCACAATTCTTTCATAAAAACCACAAATCTATGACAACATGATTTCGGTCTCTTGAATTCCCAATAATGTGAAAAAATAACAAAACAAAGATGGGCTTGTTTAGGTTGGTTTCCACTAGTCAGGATAAACTGGTTTGCTGATGTTAAAGATGATTTGGGGGCTGAAGACTGTTTTTCAGAAGGGCCTTGCTGTTGTACTTTTTATTTTAATGTATATTTCCTAGTTTGGATTCAGTCATCATTGTTTTTTCTCTATTAACAGGAGTATATCATTCGTGTCCAAAGGGGCGTTTCCACAGACAACAGTTGGACGGTGAGTTTGGACTATCTATCCATCTATCCATGGCATCATCTATCATGTTTGTTATGGACACAATGACTGATTTAGTCTTCATTTGTTTCGCAGGTCATCCGGCGATACAGCGACTTTGACATGCTGAATAATAGTTTACTGGTAAGTGGACCGTTAAAACAAGCCTGTGTTGAAATGGGATCCTTACCCTTAAACGTGTTTGACGGCTGCTGTTTCCAAATAAATACTCTTTCATCAGTGAAAGAGTAAGTATGAGTCAATCTCTCTGTGTTCATAGATTTCTGGCCTAAACCTGCCACTTCCTCCTAAGAAGCTGATAGGAAACATGGACCGAGAGTTTATAGCCGAGCGTCAGAAGGGTCTTCAGGCCTATCTGAACCACATCACGCGTCACCATGTCCTCTCCAGCTGTGAGCTGGTCAAAAAGTTTCTTGACACTAACACTTACTCTGCGAACTACACAGGTAATACAGCCAGGGTGTATTTTAAGACTAGATGAGATTTTGTGCATCAAAATTATTCTAAAACTCAGCCCTTTCTTATTTTTCAGAAATAGCCTTACAGCAGGTGTCCATGTTCTTCAGATCCGATCCAAAATGGGAGGTTATTGAGCCGTTAAAAGACATTGGTGGGTAAAACTGTACAGTTGTTTGGTCAAATGCTGACCATTCCCATCCAATTTTGTATCATATTATATTAAATTAACATATTATTTAATATATTATTTATTAATTAAAATTTTAGTTGCTTTTACATTGACCTTGAAAGATCAACGTTGTCAGCCTTGAGGTGCATCACAGCTATAAAAGTTAATGATTCAAGTTTTATTGATTTGTTTCTCATGATGACGCGCTGTTTATATTCGCATCCCAGCGTCAGGCCCAGCAAATCACGTTGACACATTGATAGTTCCTGACAACTTGATGGATTTCAGAGGCTCATGGGACATTTTTTTATCTTCTAAAAACAGTTACATAGCCAAGACACATTTGAGAAGAAACTTGCTGTTTGGTTTCTTTCAGAGGAAGATTCATAAACAAAAGTTTTAACATTTGCCTATTAGAACATGTTCAGGTCATTTTACTGCAAATCAAAAGGGAAAACAATTGTAATTTGGAAATTTCATGAAAGCTTCATTAAGCTTTTTTCCTGCAAATTGTCATTACCGTAATAAAAAAAAAAGTCTTTGTCATTACTGTAATGCACAAAATGTTAATTCATTTTTGTTTCATTTAAAAAATACATTTAGAAAGTATAGTTGTTAAATTGGATGTTTGTTTGTTACTGTATTACGGTACTGAGAATGGAATTTTTTACATGTTACGCTAATGAAAATTTAAAGCAGAAAATGTTCTTATTTGTTATGAAATGAATGTCACAATGCAAAATTATATTATTATATTATTTTATATTATTGTATTATTTTTCTTAATAATGAGTTAAATGAGGTGAGATTTCTATTTATTTATAATAATATTCATTCAATCACTTAATGTCTGTCTTTTTATAGGCTGGCGATTGAGAAAGAGGTACTTCTTGGTCAAAGACAAAGATCAACCCAAAGAGAAACAAGTATTAAGTTGGGTAAGTTTCATCTTGACCCATACAAATACAATCAAAAACACTTTTTTTTTTGTTATATTCTTTACCGTTAATCCAGTACTTTGACCCTCAACTTGTTTAATTCCCATTATTATGTAACCCTGATCCAGTACATCTTGTTTGTTGTACTCAACACCACTTTGTTTGGCTGCACAAAGAACTTAACTAACTTACTAATCCCTCTTAACGTATTTGTTTTCATTCTCTTTATAATTAGCCACAGCATTGTGTGACCCTTGAACTCACCGTAATACGTTTCTTCACCAATTATAGGTCGATTTGGGTCCAGATAAGTTCCTGTCTGACAAAGATCTCCAGTCTGCAATGAAGCTGCTTCCAACATTTTCTGTAAGTCTTAAATTGGGTTGTGGGGTTACCGGCGTTGATATATTGTTGCACAGTTGTTGTGAGAGTGTTGTTATGGTGTTGCTAGAAGGTTCTGGTGGTTTTTACGGCCTAAAATAAATTTACGACTATTTAGATTGAAAATCATTTTAGCATAAATATAGTAGCATTGATTTTTTTTTTTTTTTTTACATCAAAACATTGTTGCAGTGTGATGATCTTTTAGTAATCAATTGACAATAGACGTTATTTTCATGACTGTTACGCAACATTCCCCTGCACTTATCATAATGCAAAACAAATAGGAATATAATTAACTTCACTTTTGTTGCATTTAATTGCATAGCTGTTAAGGAGAGCCGACACACTGTCGGGAATGAACTAAAAGAGCCTGTCTTTGTGTACTGACCCGAATGTTTGGATGTTTTGTGTGCGAACACTGTCATGTGCTCTTGTTTTTTCTGCTTCCTCAAGTTCAGCAGCCGTACTACCAGATTAAACCGATCACTGCAAGCCCATCTATACAAAAGACTCCATTAAAGTCATGTGTAGACACCCGAACACGGGTTAGATGCAGTGTTATTTTAGTGTTAAGATATTTTCAGTGTTCAGATATTTAGTTTGCTTTTATTTCAAATTTTAGTGTCATTTTAAGTCATTTTAAGTCATTTTATGCGCTTATTTATTAGTTTTAGTTTCTTTAAAATATTAGAATTTTGCATGAATTAATTTTTATTGTAGTTTTTGGGGCCTTTTACATGACAACCGTTTTCAACTAAAAAACTTTTATGCATTTTGGCCGTTGATTTACACGAGAACAGCGTTTTGGGGGCTTGAACTTTTGAAATCAGGTTTCAAAGTTCACGTTTTTGAAAACGATACCATTATTGTCTTCGTGTAAATTACAAAAACACGAATTTGTGAAAACGGTGGCGTCATGCGCATGCGTATTATGTGTTCAGTCTGTAGGCGCGTAGTTTCTTTACAAAGTGACATCGCCAACTACTAGCCTGGCATGAATAATACAGCGTTTTTAATAGTTTTCCCGGATCCGTGTGAACAGGGATCGTTCTGACAACGTTGTTGTCTGTACACAAAAAGGAAGAGCTTTTAAAAAAAAATTAGTACATTGTTGTTGTGTAAACAAACCCTTAGTTTTTTGGGTTTTTTTCAGTTAGTAATTTAAGTGCTTCAACTTAAGCTTATTTCAGTTAGTTTCCAAGGCAAAATTTCTACGTTTTTCACTTAATAATTATAAGACTTCCGTTCATCTTCAAAACACAAATGAAGATGTTTCTGTGATGTTCTGATTAATGTTTGATTTAATTTAAGCTTTTATTGACACAAACATTGATTAACGCTCATATATATATATATATAGAGCACATCAGATATGGAAAACGGAAACTCAAACGTACTTGCGTGCCTCGCAAGATCGAACCTCATTGGTTCTCATGCTTGACCTTCTGTTTACATATGAGTGCTCTATGTATGTTCGCTGACCAATGTTTGCATGAGAATAAAAGCCTAAATTAAATCTGTTTATGATATAAAGTGATCATATCTTTTCAGAAGACTTGGAGTAAACCGTTCGATCCACAATTTCAGTTTTGGGTGAATAGACTTTCAATGGAGGGACCGAAATCTCTTGTTTTTTTTAAACATCTTCATTTTAGGACTGTGAAATGATTAATCGTGATTAATCGCATCCAAAATAAAAGTTTGTGTTCACATAATATATGAGTGTGTATTGTGCATAATTATTTTGTATATATAAATACACACACATGCATGTATATATTTAAGAAATATTTGCTTAAATATACTGTATATATAATTTGTATTATATATAAATATAAATATTTTATGTATAAATAAATAAAAAATCTTAAATATATACATGCATGTGTGTGTATTTATATATACAAAATAATTATGCACAGTACACACACATATATTATGTGAACACAAACTTTTATTTTGGATGCGATTAATCGTTTCACAGCCCTACTTCATTTGTGTTCCGAAGATGAACTAAACTCTTATGGGTTTGGAACGACGTGCGAGTGAATAATTGATGACCGAATTTTCATTTTTGAGTGAACTCCCTTTAATGGTTACTTCAAGGCAAATCATCAGTCAGATGGGGGTGGACGTCTGATCGTGATATCTGCATTCCAGATGATCAGATTAAAGCAAGCCAACTGAGAAACACGGTAATGAGGAATGCATGACAAGGTCACTTCTGGCCATGAGGCTCATGGGAAAACATGCTGGAAATCTGAATTCTGGTGTTCAGAATATCATAGCAATTGTTGTAGAAAAAGTCTTCTCTTCTTAGCAAACAATCTCAAGAAGTTCCAGATGCCATATCTAACAATCTCACTCTTACAGCCTGTTTAAGTTCATTGGGTTATCTTCATTTTTATGAAGCCAACCTCCTTTTGTCTGCCACAATTAATTCCTTATCTTTCTGGCTTCTCTTTAATAGTGGCGTTCCACCAATTGGCCTTTTTTTTTTCATCAAGAGAATTAAAAACCGTATATCAAGAAAGTTTACATAACATGTAAATCAAAAAGAACAACTTAATATCATTGTACCGATTAGTGTGGGTCATAGTGACCTGATGGCAAAGTGAGGCCTTTACAAACCGAATAGCAACACCCTGATAACTCCAACAACATCCTAAAATTGTGACTTTTGCATGGACAAATAAGTTTACTTAGTGCTTATATGTTTCTGACTTTTGTGTTGTTTTTTTCCATAGCATTCAAACATCTCCGCCGTCAGTTTCGCCACTAGCAGTGAATCGTCTGCACTAGTCATTAGAGTTTTCAGTGAGAAAGGAACGCTTAGGGATCACATTTGCAAGGTTTGTTTTCTTCTTCTTGACTTGTCAAAAATGTTTTTTTCAGATGGTAACTTTTAGCATACTTCAATATCTTTTTAATTGTGTCTTGAATTTTGCCGGTCCTCCAGGTGAAGCCCAAAGAACCCTTTCTTAAGAAGTACTGCAATCCCAAAAAGATCCAGGGTTTGGAGCTGCAGCAAATCCGAACATACGGAAGACAGATTCTGGAGGTCTGTTTTTGAAAGAAATTAATACTTTTATTCATCAAGGACGCTTTAAATTGTTCAAAAGTGACAGTAAAGGCCATTTAAAATGTCACAGAAGATTTCTATTTCAAATTAAGTTTTTCTTTTGAACTTTCTATTTTTTAAAGAATATCTTTCCACAAAAATATGAAGTAGCACAACTGTTTCAACATTGATAATAATCAGAAATGTTTTTTGAGCAGAAAATCAGCATATTGGAATGATTTCTGAAGGAATAATCACTGGAATAAATTACATTTTACAATATATTCCAATAGAAAACAGTTATTTTAAATTGTAATATTTCACAATATTACTGTTTTTACTGTATTTTTCATCAAATAAATGCAGCCTCGTTGAGCAGAAGAGACTTCTTTCAAAAACATTAAACAATATTACCAACCCCAAACATTTGAATGATAGTATTTGAGTTTGCTAACTATTATTTTACATTATTTTTTCACTGCCGTATTTCCAAATGTAAATATGTATTTTATGTTTTATTACAGGCACTAAAATTTCTCCATGACAAGGGTTTTCCGTACGGGCATCTTCATGCATCCAATGTCCTGATCGAGGAGAACACGTGTAAATTGTTGGATATAGAGAATTCATTACTGGGACTGCCATCATATTACCGACCCTATGTAACACAGTTCAGGAAAATTAATGTAAGAGACCTTTATCACTATTAAACTAAAAATTTAAATCCAAATGAACAAATTAAATGATAAAATAATGTATTATAAAATTGCTAAATATTTGTTATTTTAAATCTTATTAATAATGTTAATATTTAACTTTTTATTAAATAATGGCTAAATATTATTATTAAACTCATTCATTATTTTATATTTTTCTTATTAATATTAAATCATTTAAATATTAATAATTAAACTGCTTGATGTTGAAAAGCTGATGTTTTTCCTTTGATCAGACAACAGAAAGCATAGACATCTACTCATTTGGACACTTGCTTTATGAAATGACGTATGGCCGCCCGCCTGATGCCGTGCCTGTAGATCAGTATCCTCCGGCCCAGTTCCCATCTGTAGGTCAGTATGATCTTCTGTTCACCTTTATGAATGTTCTCTGGAGTATGACCAACCAGCCCCACATGTAGTCAGCAGAATTTTTTTTATTTAAAGTCCCCCTATTATGCTTTTCATTGAGTGTGTAATATAGCTGTGAATGTAAACGGTCTGCAAAGATTCAAAGATCAAAGTGCACAATAAATAAATTGTTATCTCCCAAAAGAAAGAACCTAATCTGGCCACGTTGCATGCACTTTATAAGAATGAGGACTCTTGCTCAAATTAAAACCAGCACCATTGTTACTGTTCGTATCACTGTTTATTAAGTGTTCAGGAAGATCTGGAGCTGAAATTCAGATATATGCTAATGGGCTTTTGGTTTCTGACATGTGCTATAAGCAGTAAGCAGTAGATCTATCATAACAGACTGGGCCATCTGACCAATCAGAGCAGAGTACACAATCACAACAGACTGAGCCAACTGACCAATCAGAGCAGAGTACACAATCACAACAGACTGGGCTATCTGACCAATCAGAGCAGAGCAGACCAATCACAACAGACTGGGCCATCTGACCATCAGAGCAGAGTAAACCAATCACAACAGACTGGGCCATCTGACCAATCAGAGCAGAGTAGACCAATCACAACAGATTGGGCCATCTGACCAATCAGAGCAGAGTAGACCAATCACAACAGACTGGGCCATCTGACCAATCAGAGCAGAGTAGACCAATTACAACAGACTGGGCCATCTGACCAATCAGAGCAGAGCAGACCAATCACAACAGACTGGGCCATCTGACCAATCAGAGCAGAGTAGACCAATCACAACAGACTGATCCATCTGACCAATCAGAGCAGAGTAGACCAATCACAACAGATTGGGCCATCTGACCAATCAGAGGTGATGATGCAATGTTTATTATGAGAAAATTCAAGTGTTTTTCGGCCTTGTATGCATGTAAATGTGTTGTAACAACATTAGGAACCTTTAAAATAGCATAATAGGGGCACTTTAAACATGGTAAAATGTACTAGACTCTTATTGTACACTGAAAGCACAAATTAAATTAGCCAAAGTATTTCATATATGTGCATACAAGCAGGCACATAGTAGCACTGATCAGATTACTGTCTGAATGTGGAGAGCATGGATGTTGTATGTATAATAAATGAGTAAATTAGTCAATTAGTTGTAGTTAATTTAATAAGTTGAACTTGCCATTTCAAGCTACAAAACATGAGCTGTTGTACAGTTTTATGCAATAGTTAACAACCTACAGCAGGAATCCCAAAGTGTGTTCGTAAAACGTTTGTAGTTAATGGTTTTATGTAATACGTTACCTTTTGTTTTCCATTTTCCCACAGTCTCAGTACTTCAGTCCATCCTGTCCACAGAAGCTTGCAAAACGGGAATGCCAACCGTTTCCCAACTACTACAAACACCGTGAGTTACGATATTCAGGCCTGCTTGTGCTCAGGAGTAAATCTCACAAAAGGAATTAGATATTTAGCTATTAAAGTTGTATATTTTGTTTTATCATTATATTTTTAAACATAGCATTTTTATTGTTTTTATAATATAATATAATTTAAATTATATTATATTTTGAATAAAATTATTGGCATAATTGTCATGAGTTAATGTTTATTGCTTAATATTGTTTAGTTTTGCGTAATATCATGAAAATAATGTCAAATTACAATGATGCAAAAAATAGATTTTAGTTTTCTTTATACAAACTACAATTTATTTATTTATTTTCTGTTGAGTTTTGGCTAAAATATGACCCAGACCTGTTCTTGACAAGTTTTGTGAGATTCATCCTATGAGTCATGAGTACAAAACATTAAGTCTTCATTTTATAACTATGTCACGTTATTGTGAATCTAAAGCATGTGGTTGAAAGTCAAGCAGTAATTGTGAATTTTGACATTGTTTAAAACTGAAGCACAAACGGTTGCTGAGTTTGACTCTCGTTCTAACAGGTTATTCAATGACGTGCTGCTGTTTAACTCGGAGAAACCCCAGTTTAAGGTAAACAAAGCAAACTGAAGTAAAAAAATAAACCTATTTTTTTATTGAACCCTTGTGCATCAATTAAAAAAAGTTACACATAGGTCCATAGTGGACAAAAATGCCTGTGTCAAAAAACTGATGGAAAAATTTGAAGCTTAGGAGCATAGACTTAAGTTTGGTCTCATTTTAAAGAAGTAAAACCAAAAAAAAGTTATATAGGTTTAAGTTTAAGAAAATGATTTATGAACATTATTTTATATAAAATGTATATTTAATGAAACATGTTGAACTCTAAAATGGCTAGAAAATCAAAGCCATAAATCTAAACAAGCTGTGTTCCAAATTTGAGGTTGATATCTCAAAAAATGAGCTTTCAGTAAGATTTTGTTTGGGCGCTGTAACAGATTTTCCCCAATTGGATGCCAGCAAAACTCCACTGGGTCACAGTGTTTGGATTTGTTATTTAAAGTAGAGTTTTTCTCTCTCAAATATTACACACACACACACATATTTTTTTTATTACACACATACAAACCACATTCTAACATCCATACCAACACACCCACACAATTATCGCTGCATGATTTATCCAATTGGCTCTATAAGATGGCAAAGCAGAAAACAGGAAAAAGCGAGTATTTGCTTTATAGGTCAAACCTGAGAAAATGGAACCATCTGGTAAAAAATCGTACAAATTAAAAAATGTTATGCCTTGCCAACAGAATGAAAGCCTCTTAACAAAGATTGCATCATTTTATAGTTAAATGGCCCTGGGATTAAAAATTGCAGTTTTAATGGGTTTCAATGCAGACATTTTTGTCCAAAAGGCGCTAAGAGGAAGTATTTTGTGTACCTAGTGCAAAAAAGATTTTTTAAAGGAAATGGGGGTGAAATAATAAAATTCCAATAAAAATACACACCTGTGCCAAATTTTATGCAGTTTGCATAACCACAAAACTAAAAAAAAGACAAAAATGTCCATAAGGATGCACAATTTTTTTTTCTCTCTTTCCAAACTCCAGATCAGCTCCAAATTAAAAGAGGCTCTGAAATCGTCCAAAGAATGCTTAGAGAGGCGTCTAGTGGAGGAACAGAGGACGGTTAGTGCATTGCTTTGTTCACTTTTGGTCTCTTTTGCAACAAATGTTCGGCTTGCTTAAGGAATGTTGTGCCACAGTGTCGCAAACACAAATCTTGTCATTTCAATCTAGAAAAGTTGAATAAAATGTAACACTGTCAATATTTTCACAAACCCTGATATCTGACACAACAGGAAAATCCTTTCAATTTATCTTTGAAAATCCCGTTAAGATTATGTAACCGAAACCTCGTGTGATTTCAGATCCACCAGCACAAGAGGTTGACGCGAGCGCAGTCGCACCACGGCTCAGAGGAGGAGAAGCGCAAGAGGAAGATGTTGGCCAGAAAGGTACATGAGTTCAAACGCTTTACCATAATTAGGATTCACACTAAACGCCCACAGTGTTTTATCCTGAACTTAATGGTTCTTAAAACCAAAACGCCTATTTTGATTCCAGAAATCGAGACAGTCGACATATGAAAATGAGGAGGATCTCTCTGTCAAATACAATAACAACTCTGGTAGGTTTCATTTATTATCAAACTTTCCTTTATTAATAAACAACTGTAATTTAATTTCAAAATGTACGTTTTCAGCATTCGGGGTTCCAGAAGTATTTTTCTCCATAGGGATTTCGGGAAAGTCTTCAGGGTCGGTCCATCTCAAATGGACCAGTGGAGGTTGCTTGAGCATTTTAAATGTTCTTCTTTTTGTGGTTAAACCAATTAAAATAAAAGTGAAATATAAATAAAATTCTGTAGCTAGTCTCAAGTAAAAAAAATAATAAAAAAAATGGGTGTTTTTTTGCTAAACCAATATATAGATGTAAAAAAGAAAATGGGACAATTAAAAATGGTCAAGCAGCCAAATAAAAAAAAAATTGGACCATTTGAGATGGATTTACTCTTCATTAAGAAGTAATAAACCATGAACCAAACCAACCTGCTCCAAGATAAATCACAATATTATAAACTTTTGTCTTCTTCAAATATTTTTTTGTTTTGAATAAAAGACTGTATACTTAATGTCTAACTCGCCCAGTAATTAAATAGTTTTTTTAAATAATTAAGTGCACATGACACTCACTCACAAGGAAAAAAGTAAGAATTACAAGATATAAACTCAAACTCAAAGAATTCTGACTTTTCTCGTGATTCTGACTTTTTCTCGCAATTCTGACTTTTTCCTCGCAATTCTGACTTTTCCTCGCAATTCTGACTTTTCCTCGCAATTCTGACTTTTTTCTCGCAATTCTGACTTTTTCCTCGCAATTCAGAGTTTATATCTCGTAATTCTGACCTTTTTTTCTCGTAATTGTGAGTTTATATCTCACAGTTCTGACATTTTTTTTCTTGCAATTGCGAGTTCATATCTTACAATTCTGACTTTTTCCTTGAGAAAAAAGTCAGTATTGCGAGATGCAAATACACAATTACCTTTTTTATTTTTTATTCAGTGGCTTCCATAGACTTGTGACTTTTATTAAAGCAAATACTGTTGCTAACAACCTTTGTGCTCATCGTAAATATTCAGAGGTTTATCAATATTACATCTGATTTGGAATGGCTTTTTTTTAACTACCAGTACCCTTCTGTTGAACTTCATTACTACCTGATCCAAGATACAGCCGTCAATGTATAAATACAGTAAAGAACACAGTAAAAATCATTTTAATGATCTTCTAGCAGGTTCTGGGGCGAGTTCACCTCCAACCTGCCCGTCCTCACCCACTCCTCTACCAGGTACGTCTCGTTTATAACTCTTTTCATCCTCCATCATTATGTAAACTTCATCAGAAGAGTTTGTTTTTCCTGGTTTGTGCATTTATCCAAACATTCCCCTACAGTATGTCCAATCAAAACAATCAAAGTTTTCCCAATAAATCAAAAGTAATTCTGAATTTATAAATTTGTTGCATGATGTGGTAAAATGTTTTCGATTGTAACTCGCAGGCGCATTAACATCTCCTGTTTTTCTATCAAAATTGAGATCAATCATGACCTAATCTCTCTCATTTCCATGATCAATCACCAAATTCCTCATGAAATCGGTTGCAGTCTCCATTCATCTTACCAGATCATAATCATCCGATGTGTCATCTCATTCTGATATGATCAGTAACTTGTGTGTGCCTCTCTCTGTCTCTCTCTCTCTCTCTCTCTCTCTCTTACATGCTGTCTTCAAAACTAGAGCATGCACCATTTTGAGCGTGTGTGGGGTAAAGTAATTCAATAATAATAATCTATTTCCACTATAAAGTTGCAGCTCACTCTCCCTCAGTAGTACATTCCGATTCCCCACAGCAAAACTGCTACTCATTAATATTAAATGAGGTCTGTTCAGCAAGTGTCCAGCCTACTGAGAAGGGTTAATGCAACTTTAAAAGTTCACAATCTGCAATTGTCTATTTAGGCACAAAATTGGGCTTTTCTGAGGGTAAATTCTCTTCCTAACAAAAAGCACTTTTTGTGGATTGTGAGTTTTTTTCTTCTTATATGTGCAATGTTTATATTAGTAACTGATAATACTTGTTTTTAAGATACAATTTTTTTTAGATGATCTTTTGAATAAAGAATAAAAAAAATAAAAATTGTGGTCTTAAAGCAACTGCAACTGAGCACAACCTTGCATCTTGCTTATTGGTTCAGAAGGCATGAGTCATGCTGTCAGTCACTTATTTCCAAGAAGGTGATTGGTCATTAAATGATCACAGTATTGACAAATCAGCATTAAGTCATTTAAAGTCAACATGAAATGGAAATTTCCATATTTTTAATATGTAAATATATATATTTCTAATGAAATGACACTCTAAGTAGGAAACTACAACTGCCAGTAGGTGGCGGTAAATGTCTAAATGAGTAAGTCATTGGCTGAGTCCGAAAATTTATATTATACCATTTATATTACTTTCATGTTGACTTTAAATGTTGCCTTTTGTGGTAAGTGTCTCATTCTGAATGGCTGTTGTACTTTATTCGCTTCCGGTTTACATACCGCAGAGGATTCTGAGTATGTATCTTACTGAAACGCGACCGCTCTTGACGGACTGTTTTCTGATTCCGCAGGAGCACCTCCAGCGCCTCCTCTTCCTCCCCTCGCTGCTCCTCCTCCTCCTCCTCCTCCTCCTCCTCCTGGGAGTGAACCCGTCCCTCCGTCCCTCTCACCTCCCGGTGCCAACGGCGTGGGCCGGGGTGCCCTCCTCAGCTCCATCCAATCCTTCAACAAAGGCAAACTGAAAAAAGCAGATACTGTCAACCACAGCGGCCCACGTTTGTGAAAAAAGAAAAACGCTCATCTTTGTTTTAGTGCAATTCATCCACTCAAAGTTTTTTAGCAACTTGCGTCTAACAGTGAAGAGTGACTGTTTGTATCTGGACTTCTTCAGTGTTTGTTTTATTCACATTAAATTCCAATGGAGCCCTGCATTTTTTATTTTTTATTTTAGCTGCTCAGTGTAACCTAAACAAATCTGCTTGGACCAGCTGTCATATTTAAAAAACGGACATGCGCACTCATTCAGGTGAAACAATTGACCACCTACATAGTACTGACTCCTGAAGACACAAGTTGGTGGAGAATGCGGGCAGCACATTTACTTTGAATGGAAATGTAATAGGATTTTACTATTGGTTCATAAGATGAGTGATGTTTGATTCTGGCATTTTAATTCCACTTTGATTATGGTTCATTTGGGAGGGTTTGGAATGATGTTTTTTAAGCATTTGCCACATTTACCATTGTGCCTAAAAGCTGAGAGCGTTCTTTGTTCTCTTTTGGGTTTTTTTCCTGCGGAAATATTGAGCTACATTGTTCTAATTTTCTTTCAGAAGAAAGTAATATTCGTATTCCTGTTCTGCAAGATCACAATCAACATGTTGCACGAATAGCAGCATTTAAACGATACGGTTATCATTTATGCCCCTTAATGACACAGTCGCTGTACCAGAAAAACAATGGCTTTGATTTACCACTGACATGATTATATAATGGCCATTGTTATGTTACTTACGCCATCTACTCCTATTGGTTCCTGCAGTCTGGTGGTAAATGGAAGAGATTTCTTGTCTTGCACACAATGAGGGAGAAAGCAACTTCTATAATTCATGTTCATCGCAGGGTCCTCTTGAGAACCAGATTCATATGTAATCTAGAACGATGTACAATACGATGCGCAATAGTTCATCTCTTGCTCTTGTAACAGTAAACTCATTTGTACATAGATTCATACAGACACTGAAACCATTATAGCTAAATATCGTAATACATATTCCTAGCTTTGTTATTACCGTGGGGGACGAATTTAATGTTTTCATTTTTGCTACAGCACTTTACCACTGAATATTTAGCAGTGGTCTTGAGAAGAAGAAATGTTCTAAAGTTTACAAAGAGATTTATGTATATCCAAGAACAGAAGAGGAATCAATGTGTTTTGTAATGAAGAAATTTGCCACTGATATTTGCCTCTGTACAGTTGCCACAAACGTTGTTAAAAGCACTGGAGGTGAACATCCTCAAATTGCTGAAAAAAATAGTTTTCCCTGTTATAAAAAAAAACTTGTATTGGCAATATTTTGAAAGAATGGTCTTGTGCTTTTTGTTGTGAACATTGAAGTAAAGACAATGGAACAGATCTTGTGTGGTTTAATTCCTTCTAACTAATATAAACTAGTAAATAACTTATGGATAGATAGATATAGTGAATAATATATTAGAAATTGTTTAAAAAAAAAATCTAACAGCTATATATATGCATGTAAATGTATGTATATTCATATTTTAATTTATACTTTATTAATTTTATTAACTTTTTTCCTTGTTTATTATTGATATATTGTGTGTTCATTTCGAATTGTAAATATTGTAAATGTAAACATTTCAGATATTTTTCTCAATATGTACACATTTCGTGTGGTGTAAAATTATACAGTAAATGTAGTTGATAGAAATTATATTTAATATTATTACTAAGAGTTATAAATAAGTAGTTTTTTAAAAAATATTTTAACCCCTAACTGTTTATTAATTAACTGTTTATTGTAACACTATCATGGAAAATATTTCAGATACTTTTTCTCATAATATATTATTTAATATATATGTCCAGATCTCGTGATTTATAATTATATTGTAAATATAATAAATAAAAAAATAGTTAATATTTTCACTGAATGTTAGAAATAATAGTTACTAGTTTGTGATGATCATCAATAATTTTTAAAATATTACATTATATTTCAAACATTGTTTTTAATGTAATTTAATGCATGCGTACTAAAACATCACCCTATATTATGGCATATTGTGGACATCTGGCAAATATTTAAACATTAGTCTTTTTTCAGCATGACTTTGTCCCATCTTTCAACATACATGGCTACTGCGTGACTTTTATCCTTTAAAAAAAAAAAAAAGTAGTGAAGCAATTGATTTAGAAACTATCGATTTTTGTTTTCTATAAAAAGATTTTTCTCTTGCCCTTGGACGCCCAATGACAGCCTGAATGAAGCTTCCGTTGATGTCATGAGTCAGCTACTTTGATTGGTCGCTGTCACTGTGTTTCCTGTTCTGTTTTTACAACGCGCTCTCTGATTGGCCGAAGCCGCTGGCATGACAGCCCCGCCTCCACACAGAGGACAGTGAAACATGGCGTCTCTGAGGTGTTTTCTGCGCTCGGGGAAGGTATTTATGTGGAAATATGGAATCTTAGCAACATATTACGCTTGTACTTATAAGAGGACAGTTTTACGACAGATATTGGCTGTGTGTTTGTCTCTCAGAATGCCGTTTCTGCTGCTTTGCGGAGGGAGTTTCACAGGACTCAGCCGGCTGCGGTACAGGTCAGTGATGCTGCTGCTCCTCTCACCTTCACAGATGCTGTGTCACAGTAAACATAAAACCGCGAGGAAGAGGCTTTAAAATGTGTTGATTATTAGTACGTTTGGTCAACCGATTAATGGTCACTGTTAAGAATACTAAGCATTAAGAATACTGTTAAGAACATGTCAAGAATACTAACAAAAACACCATGGTAGTAGCATGTTTTTTTGGGTGTGTACTACGCAATACCATGTATTTTAAACATTTGGCATGTTTTAATTTAAATTATTTGCTAATGTATCATGGTAATGTCAGTTTTTTCCTTGTGTACCATGGTAAAGCCGTGTTTTGTTTTATATATGTACCATCACTACCATGGTAATACCTTGGTGTTTTGGACATTTGCCATGTTTTGATTGACACTCCTTGCAAATATACCATGGTAATATCATAGTTTTTCCATATGTACCATGGTAAAGCCATGTCTTTTTGTTTATATATATATATATATATATATATATATAATATGTGTGTGTGTGTGTACTATTGCAATACCTTTGGTGTTTTGTTAATTTACCAAGTTTTATTGGACATATTTTGGTAATATACCATGGTAATGCTATAGTTTTTCCATATTTATCAAGCTAAATTAATCCATATTAATGATGTATTTATAATTTTTTATCATGTATACTATCTGTATCATGAATACTATAGTGTTTTGTATATTTATTTTATTTTATTTATTTATTTATTTTTTTACATTTTACCATGATTTATGGACGTCTACCACGCTTTTTGCCATGTTGTTGTTTTAGTATTTTATATACAAGTACGGATCTTGTGGTTATACTGTAAATATTGTTAATAAGAAATTATAGTTAATGTTTTTTACTAAGTTAGTTCATTTATAATAATTATATATTGCCAATTATTTTACAACATTAATGATTATAATTAATAACTGATATTTCAGATCATGTTGTCAGCATATTTAAATGGATGTGCATTTATCTGATATTTATTTTGACCTTATTGACCCTATTTGATGACACAACATGAAAAGTTAAACCTAGTAAAACTGGTCAGGTCACATTTTTCACCATTAATGAAACCGCGTCATTCTTATATCTTATTTTTGAACAGTGAAGCAACTGATGTAGAAATCATTGATTTTGGTTTCTGTAAATAGATGCTTCTCTTGCCCTTGGGCACAGTTGTTTTTCTGTATGTACCATGGGAAAGCATTTAATTACAATATTTAAACAATTTTTTTGCTTGTATCATAGGAAAACCCATTATGTTTTCGTTTATTCATTATGTTTTTTGACATGTACACTGGTATGTTATGTTTTCTGGAAATTTTATTATGTTTTTTTTATTTTTTTATAAATATGCCACCATGTAAAACTCATAGTAATGAATATGATTTTTATTGAGAACCATGATTTACCATGTGATATATGTACAATTACTGCATTTTTTGTTGGAAAACGTTCTATATGCATTAACACGCTCTTGATTTTTGCAGGTAACGGTCCGAGATGCTCTCAACCAGGCGTTGGATGAGGAGCTGGAGAGGGATGAGCGGGTTTTTCTCCTCGGAGAGGAAGTTGCACAGTATGACGGTGCATATAAGGTGAATCAATAGCTCCAAAGCATCGGATCACCGATTGGATCACAAGTGGACGACGCAACATACAGGTGTAAACGGGCTCGGAATCGTTTTGAGCTTGACCACTTTCGACCACTTCCAGAGGTAGTAAAAAAAAACACGTTTGTGTTCGAACAGCCACAAAAGACCGTCTACTCTCCACCTACTGACCTAATGCGTAAACATCATGGGAAGCGCGCTAGCCAAAAAGGATTTAAACTTTGTTAGCTGAAGACCCAAGTTTGGTTTGACGATGAAAAATGTACCAAGCACAATGTTTTCTCACCATTCCTGATTTCTAACACACACTCACAGTTTTTGGTGTGGTCTCGCGGCTATCAGAGCAGAAGCGAAAGCTGATGCTCTCTGTTTTCTCCGATCGCGTTCATAAGTAAATTGCATGAGCTTATTTAAAGCTGCCGTCGGCAACATTTTTTTGATCATATTCAGTGAAATCGACACTATAATCCGACAGAACAACATAAATAAGGTGGTTTTAGAAAAAACCAGAGCTTCTAACTCCACCTGGAGCGTGTTATTTGTTTTGCAAAAATCCACCGCTCCCGGGTCATCAGGTCCAATCAGTGCTGGGGGGTGTGAGATCTGACTGTCAATCACAGGTCGTGCACACGCCACAGATCCCCCCTCCCTCGCGCACGTTACAATATCACATGCACACGACACGCCTGAAGTTCGCCTGAAGATTTCATGAAGCGTGATGGTGGAGAGAAAATCTACTAACAAGCTTCCAATTCCTCGGTTATTGCTATCTATGGATAGATTAGCCAGGGCAGCCTACCTCTGAGTCCATGGTGTTGATCGATGCTGAAGAGACGGACACGTTCACAGAAAATCAGGTACACACGCACTGACGAGCACGACCTCGATAGGAGGGTGCTCGCTGGTAGTGGGGGAGGGGCATGAGAGTTGTAAACATTTCAAAATTTTGGCTAAGTCGACCCAATCTGCCAGACTTGCCGACTGCAGCTTTAAAGGGTTAGTTCACCCAAAAATGAAAATTCTGTCAGTAATTACTCACCCTCATGTTGTTCCAACCGCGTAAGACCTTCGTTCATCTTCGGAACATAAATTAAGATATTTTTGATGAAATCTGATTGCTGGATCACTTCTCCATAGGCTGCTAGGTGACCGAAACTTGCTGGCCCAGAAAAGTTATTAAAAGAGATCGTTAATATAGTCCAAGTAACTACAGTGGCTTAATCTTAAGTATATCAAGCGACGAGAATACTTTTTGTGCGCAAAAACAAACAAAAATAACGACTTTATTCCACTATTCATTTCCTTCTCTCTGGGCCTCGTAGTGTTTTTGCGCTGCGCGTCTGTGTTGCACGTCAACACGCATCACACACATGACCAGCGTCGGCCAATAGTGAGCCTACGTGGTGACGTGTAACACAGACGCGCAGCGCAAAAACACTACGTGAACCAACTAGAGGCCCAGAGAGAAGGAAATGAATAGTGGAATAAAGTCGTTATTTTTGTTTGTTTTTGTGCACAAAAAGTATTTTCGTCGCTTGATATACTTAAGATTGAGCCACTGTAGTCACTTGGACTATATTAACGATCTCTTTAATAACTTTTCTGGGCCAGCAAGTTTCGGTCACCTAGCAGCCTATGGAGAAGTGATCCAGCACTCAGATTTCATCAAAAATATCTTAATTTGTGTTCCGAAGATGAACGAAGGTCTTGTGCGGTTGGAACAACATGAGGGTGAGTAATTACTGACAGAATTTTCATTTTTGGGTGAACTAACCCTTTAATCCTTTAGATCGAAAGATCTGAAAAACCCATACATTTACCCGCAGACCCTCCCCTTGAAGAAATCACGACTGAAGTGGTTGAAAGTGGACAAAAGAGACGGATTAAAACACCAGGTGTAAACGGGAATGTGTCTGCCTCGTCTGTTTGTGATCCGATTGACCAAAACACATCTTAATACCAGGTGTAAACAGGGCCTTAAAGTGACTTGTTTTGGGTTGCAGGTTAGCAGAGGCCTTTGGAAGAAGTACGGAGACAAACGCATCATTGACACACCCATTACAGAGGTGAGAATGATGAAATACTTGTGCGAAAATTGTTTCCGTGTGGTCTTAATTATTGGGTTTAATGAATCTTCCTCCTTTATCCATGCAGATGGGTTTTGCTGGCATCGCCGTTGGTGCTGCCATGGTGAGTTTTTCCTGAAGCGACGATTATAAATCAATCTAAAAGCTACGTTCACAAACTAACCAACCACATCCTCTTTCAGGCGGGTTTGAGGCCAATTTGCGAGTTCATGACTTTCAACTTCTCCATGCAAGCCATCGACCAGGTCATCAACTCGGCTGCCAAGACGTACTACATGTCTGCTGGCTTTCAGTCCGTCCCGATCGTGTTCCGCGGACCCAACGGCGCTTCGGCCGGCGTGGCGGCTCAGCATTCCCAGTGCTTTGCTGCCTGGTACGGACACTGTCCCGGTCTGAAGGTGGTCAGTCCCTGGAGTGCTGAAGACGCCAAGGGCCTTCTGAAATCAGCCATCCGAGATGACAACCCTGGTGAGTTCCTCACATGATGAGACTGATGTTCAGGATGTACAGTAGATGTCGCTCTGACTGTCACATCGTGTCTCTTTCAGTGGTGTTTTTGGAGAATGAGCTGATGTACGGCGTGGCGTTTGACATGTCCGAAGAATCTCAGTCGAAAGACTTCCTCATCCCTATTGGAAAAGCAAAGATTGAAAGACCAGGTGGGTTTGATATGAAAAAAATAATAATCACACGCAACACATGAACTCTGTCACAACTAAAGTGGACCAAAAGAGAAATATGTAATTAATTTGGCAGCATTTTAATATTTACTGATAGTTTAATCATATTTTTTATATTTAATTTAATATCATAAAATAAAATATTATTGAATAAAATTAATATAGACTTATTGTTATTATTATTAAAAACAGAGATAGTAACTACCCTGTCACAACTAAAGAAAAGAAAACCCAAAAGAAAAAATAATTCATAAATGTGTCAATATTTTAATAATTAATGACACATTTATGAATTATTTCTCTTTTGGTCCACTTTAGTTGTGACAGGGTAGTTACTATCTCTATTTTTTAATAATTATAACAAGTTTATATTAATATTATTCAATAATATTTTATTTTATGATATTGTTTCAGTAAATATTTAATAATTATTATAAAATAAAATATTATTAAACTAATAGCAACACATTTATATTAATATTATTCAATAATATTTAATTTTATAATATTAAACATTTTCAGTAAATATTAAAAGTGAAAATTCATAAATGTGTCAATATTTTAATATTTAATGAAACAATTAATGACACATTTATGAATTATTTCTCTTTTAGTCCACTTTAGTTGTGACAGGGTAGTTACTATCTCTATTTTTAATAATAATAACATGTTTATATTAATATTATTCAATAATATTTTATTTTATGATATTGTTTCAGTAAATATTTAAATATTATTATAAAATAAAATATTCAATAATAATAGCAACACATTTATATTAATATTCTTCAATAATATTTCATTTTATAATATTTAACATTTTCAGTAAATATTAAAATAGAAATAATTCATAAATGTGTCAATATTTTAATATTTACTGAAACAATTAATGACACATTTATGAATTATTTATCTTTTAGTCCACTTTAGTTGTGACAGGGTGGTTACTATCTCTATTTTTAATAATAATAACATGTTTATATTAATATTATTCAATAATATTTTATTTTATGATATTAAATATTTAAATATTATTATAAAATAAAATATTATTAAATAATAATAGCAACTAATTTATATTAATATTATTCAATCATATTTCATTTTTATAATATTAAACATTTTCAGTGAATATTAAAATATTGAGATTAAAATATTTTTTTGGTCCGCTTCAGTTATGACAGGATGATTTACAACACATTTATATTATTATTAAATATAAATTAATTACCCTGTCACAACTAAGGAGAAATATTTAAAATGATTGAATATTAATGTATAATTTATATTTAAATTTTCTTACTCTAATATTTCAAATAGTATTTATCTTTTTCTATCCCTTGAAAAATCTATAAGTGCCACTGTTAATCGCTCTTATTTGAACAACAATCAATCACAACTTTGGAGTCATTGGTCTGAGTGGATGTGTATATTAATATTGGTGGTGTGCTGTAGGAAATCACATCACTGTGGTGTCCCATTCCCGGATGGTCACCCTGTGTCTCGACGCTGCCGCTGTCTTGGCCAAAGAAGGTATCGAATGTGAGGTATGACATCATCCTTTCAGCCCGGAATGGTTTTAAACACCATTTCCTCGCATTTGATTGATTCAAAACACAGTTTTTAAGGAAAAGTGATTCAAAACACATTTGATTCATAGTCAGTATTTGCTCACATTTAACATTAATTTCTATAAGCATACTGAATAGTAGTTTGAAGTGTCTGTGTCTGTAGGTGATCAACATGCGCACCATCCGGCCTCTCGACACAGAAACCATTGAAACGAGTATAATGAAAACCAATCATCTCATCACCGTGGAGGGCGGCTGGCCTCAGTTTGGAGTCGGGGCAGAGGTTCTTGCCCGGATCATGGAGGGTAAATATAACAATAATGCTCATTTGACATCAGATGCTATGTTCAAAGTGAAATACTAGCGCACTACTTGCTGTATTTTGCTCAGAACGTACTGGATACTGTTTTATTTTATATTTTAGAATGCAATAAAATGTTGTGCTATATTGTTGTCACATGACCTCACGATGTTGCATGATTAATTACATTAACTACATATTATGTTCTTTCAAAAATAGTCGAGAGTATGTCATTCCAAAGTCCAAACACACCCAGAGTGGTGTGTTATTCAGCACGTAGATTTATTGTTTTATCTTTTTTAATTCAAGGTCCTGCCTTCAATTTCCTCGACGCCCCTGCGGTCCGAGTCACGGGTGTAGATATTCCAATGCCGTACGCCAAGATTTTGGAGGACAACAGCGTACCGCAAATCAAGGACATCATCTTCTCCATCAAAAAGACTTTGAACGTTTAATTTATCTCCATTTCAGGACACATTACATATTAAATACATGTTCTCTCCCGTTACTGCATCAATGTTTGAGGAATAGGATGTTCTTTTTCATCTTTCTGTTACATGGCTCTTCCCTCATTGGCGCAATATTAAAATTTTCAAATTTCAACTCTATAATGAGGTTGTGTCATGATAGTGAGGTTTATTATGGCTATAAACAACCAACCATGTGTATTATGCTGTAAATTCCACTGTAAGCTAAATTAAACCTTTATCACTTTGGGTTGTAAGAATGATTGTGAAGTCCTCATAAACAAATAAATGTTAGAATTTTAGATGAAGTTTTGGGTTTATTTCTGTTGAATGTTTAAGTAACATAAAGATGTAGGGCTTGCCATATAAAATTAAAATGAAACACTGCGAAAAAAGAAAGGCATAAATATTGACATTACGCTTTTCAGGACCATATTGGACTTGTACTGGAACAGTTCTGCTGACTGACGTGTTTTGGATGATGGTCTGAGAGAGAAAGAAAGGGCGTGTGCGTGTGTGTGTGTGTGTGTGTGTGTGTGTGTGTGTGTGTGTGTGGTGGGCGGGGCTTCTGTCGTGGGTGTGTCTTATCCGCTAATCCCACATTGATGTCCCTGTCCTGTTCTCTGACTCCACAACATAAACATTACAGTTATTTTACAGCTTTTACTTGAGCAGAACTAGTCGTTTTTGAACATAAGGTTTTCAAAATGCTCCTGTATTTTGGAAAAGTCACGAAAAACTACACAGGGAAGTAAAGTAACGTTATCCTTGTTTAAACCCCTTGTCCTCCATATTCCTGATGCTTGGGACGAAAGGAAACAACTGAAGTACATCGGACGAGGAGACTTAAATCCTAAAATTTAACGTATTTTCAACGAGGTAATAACTGAGCATTTGTATTCATATAATGCGATCGATTATATTTGTCTTGTATCATTTAATACGGTTTTATTGCAGCCGCTATAAATTAAATGCGTGCTGCATCATCTCGTAATTTCGTTAATATTGATAGGTCGCAGTTTTTCGTAGTTGATTTATATGATATCGTGTTCATATCTGAGATTTTGCTACAATATGTGGTCGGTGGGATGCAGGGAAACCCTCGGTGTCCTTCATATGCTGCGTCATTCATTTCATGATACGTTTCCATGGTAATCTAATCGATATTGCACTTGAATATGCTGTCTAAACTGAAATATATAAACTATGTCTTTAGTTTTAGTGAAGTGTTTATACCCCATAAAGACTGCAGAGAGCGTCATTCGTCACCAGCGTTGAAGAGGACCAGTTGGCCACATGGAGAATGGAGACTGGGCACACATGGTAAATATGAACGTATAGAATAACGCAGCGGTTCTCAAACCAAAACAGCGAAAACATTGTTTACTCTACTGTATAAATGTAAAAAAAAAAAAAAAAAAAAAAATTGTACTAAATCTTTTTATGATGCGCTTTGCAGCAAAATTATTTTCATTCTGCAGTTGCAAGAGTGTTTTGGGTGGTTGCTAGGGTATTCATAAATATGCTCACCGCTCCCATGTAAAAAGAGCCCACTCCTATATTATTATCCTGTAAGCATTTTCAGTTAATATTTTCATGTTCCCTGTTCTAGCGTTAATATATGGTTAGGATTCTTTGCTATGCAGTTCTAGAGTGTTTTGCATTGTTGCTAGGGTGTCTGTGGCGATGCCAACATTGTTTACTGAACAAATGTAAACAATATGCAAAACAAGAAATTATTTATTTTTTTATGAAAAAAATATTTTCTGATGCGCTTTGCTGTGCAGTTGCAAGACTGTTTTCGGTGGTTGCTAGGGCGTTGATAGGGTAGTTATTAGCAGAGGTGGGCACAAATACATCAAAAACTATTTTGTTACAAACTACAAATACTGGCTCATGAAATGTAACAAAATAAAATACAAAATACTGATGTGAAAAATGTATTTAAATAAAATACAAGTAATTAGTATTTTGAAAATACAAAAATACTCCCACAATAATCTTAAAGGGTTAGTTCACCCAAAAATGAAAATTCTGTCAGTAATTACTCACCCTCATGTTGTTCCAACCCCGTAAGACCTTCGTTCATCTTCGGAACACAAATTAAGATATTTTTCATGAAATCTGAGAGCTGGATCACTCCTCCATAGGCATAAGGCATTATAACTTGCTGGCCCAGAAAATGTATTAAAGCTGCATTATGCAGCTTTGCCGATTTCTTCGCTGTTTTCTCGCTTTTTGCTCGCGGGTTTCTCTATAGAGCTCCCCCTACAGCTTCGGAATAGATATTTGACAACACTGTCGTCAAAATTCGTTGGCTCGTCCCATCTTCTCCCGCTGGTCATGTGCATTTGTTTTCAAAGAACCCGGCGAACACACGGAGCCATGTCCACTGAGGTATGTATAATACACAGAAGGCTAGCATATAAATGTTTAGATAGTATATGTGTGCAGTGCCGTAAAGCAGTTTGTTACATCGCGAGATCTGATATCACGCGATACTGTACTTCCTGATGCTGCGGCCCGCCAGCCCAAAGTTGCAAGGGTGGTTTTTCGTCTCACAGGCGCTCGAGGGGTGCGAGAAGACCACCATTCAACCCGAAAACAGTCATATAACCATTCCAATGACTCCGAAGCTGTTCGGTTAAGATAAAAAAGTTACTTAGTTCACCTTTAAAGACATCGTTAATATAGTCCAAGTGACTACAGTGGCTCAATCTTAAGTTTATAAAGCGACGAGAATACTTTTTGTGCGCAAAAAAAAAACGACTTTATTCCACTATTCATTTCCTTCTCTCTGGGCCTCGAGTTAGTTCACGTAGTGTTTTAGAGCAGCGCATCTGTGTTGCACGTCACACGCATCACACACATGACCAGCGTCGGCCAATAGTGAGCCTACATGTGACATGCAACTCAGACGCGCTGCGCAGTTATACTATGTGAAAAAACTCGAGGCCCAGAGAGAAGGAAATGAAAAGTGGAATAAAGTCGTTATTTTTGTTGTTTTCTTGCGCACAAAAAGTATTCTCGTCGCTTTATAAACTTAAGATTGAGCCGCTGTATTGGACTATATTAACGATGTCTTTAATACATTTTCTGGGCCAGCAAGTTATAATGTCTTAGAAGCCTATGGAGGAGTGATCCAGCTCTCAGATTTCATGAAAAATATCTTAATTTGTGTTCCGAAGATGAACGAAGGTCTTACGGGGTTGGAACAACATGAGGGTGAGTAATTAATGACAGAATTTTCATTTTTGGGTGAACTAACCCTTTAATGCCGTTTTTAAGAGGAGCAGCGCCACTTCTTCTCCTGTGTTCAAAACTCATTCACTTCTTGGAGGGAGCCCGGTCTACAGGGTGTCACGTGATTTTCGTGCATCTAACCTGGACATTGCCATTGCCAACATCAGACTGAAAATATGGCAAAATCGTTTACTATGGTGATAAGCATATGGTGATTTTTCTTAAGTATTTAAGTATTTGAAATACTCTAAATACACTCCCTCAAAATATTTTGTTACAAACTACATTTTATTTTTTCCACACCTGCAAAATACAAATTACAAAATACACTAAAGTAATTAAATACGTATTTAAAATACATTTAATTGAAATACTGCCCATGTCTGGTTATTAGGGCATTGCTATGGTGTTCCAGCTGGTTGCTAAGCTGTTATGGTTAGTGATGGGCACTTTCGAAACGCTTTGTGAACATCTCTGAATCATATATTTCGAACCAGTGATTCGGAGTGCGTATCAAACTGCCAAAGCCGTGTGATTTCAGTAAGAAAAAAAAGGAAGAGTTGTTTTTTAAAAGTCTCTTATTGGTCTGATTAACCAAATTATCCAATTTGTTTGTAAAAGTTGTTTTTATGCTTGTTTGAACTGAGTTTTCGCTGTATTTACACTGTTCTGACCAGCAGGGGTCACTAGCGTGTGGCGTTTCGAGCACTTCGAAACATTTTACAAAGCAATTGGTTCAGTTGATTAAAAGTTTTGAAAAGCTTTGTTTCTCCCATCACTTGCTAGGGTGTTCTGGGTAGTTGCTAGGCAGTTGACTGAGCATTACTAAACGGATGCTTGCCGCCCTAAGAACATGATCTCCAGTGGCTCAAAAAGGAAGAGAAAACAAGCTTTGAGGGTCGGCCATTTTGTCTTATACCAGTGGTCCATTTTGTCTGAGACCAAGGTTTTATGAAGAACAGGGTTGAATCCGAAAACATTTTTTACCATACTACTTGTGTGAAGCTCAGTTTACCATACTATAGTTACCATAGAAACCATTGTTCCTAAGGGTGTTGTCAATGCAGCTCAATACAGCAAATGTTGTTTTCAAGCCTTATAGGTAAACCTGCTTTACAAGAAAAACCAAGCTGGGTGAAGTTTTGCTGGGGACCAGCATGGATTTGATGGTCCACCAACTAGAACAGAACCTAATCAATGGATCTGTATGGTCGTTTTGTTGATTTAAGTTGGTCTTTTCATATCAGTTCAAAAACCAAATGACATTCTCAGCAGGTACAACATACATCTTTTAATACTTTGAACATCTACAATTTATGTTCTTCTTTGCTGTAGATAATGGACACATTTATCCTAAACGCTGTTTAGGCTGGTTGCTAAGCTGTTGGTCAGCGGTTACTAGGGTCTTCTGGGTAGTTGCTAGACAGTTGCAAGGGCATAACTAAACAAGTGCTTTCCACCTTAAGAACAGGATCTCCAATGGCTCAAAAAAAAAGAAAAGAAACCAAGCTTTGAGGGTCAGCCATTTTGTCTTATCCCAGTGGTCCATTTTGTCTGAGATCAAGGTTTTATGAGGAACAGGCTTGAATTCAAACACAGCTCATGTGGTGTTTTAAACTACAATCCATTCTTCCTGAAGCTCAATTTACCAAACAATAATTTCTGTAGTAACTGATGTTCCTAAGGGTTTTGTCAGTGCAGATGAAACCAGCAAATATTGTTTTCAAGGCTGGGCCCCAACCTGGGGCCGGTTTCACAAAGCTATTTTTGGACCGGTCTATAGTGTTAGACAAGTCTAAAATTTGCTCATAGACTAGTCTAATGCAAGTTAGACTGTTTCACAAAAATAAAGACTGACTTAATTTAGACCAAAAAAATTAGACACCTTACCCCCAGGCTAACTTAGGTCTAAGACTCTATGTTACCTTGGCAACCAGCAGTTCACAATCAATTACAAACTGCCAAAAGAAAAGGGAAAATGGCTCATAATTTAAACATTTCTTCCAGTTATTACATTCCCAAGTAAAATGTCCTTGTAACTGTTAGGGCCGTTACATAGTCAACGCGAGCAACGATCGACGCGCTCCCTTTCATAGTCTGAGCAGTGGACGCAAGCGTCACGGCACGGGCGATGCGTGAAATGCAATACACCGCTCACGCAACTGGGGTAGCTAGTAGTCATAGTGGAGTCATAGCTCTGAACGCCCGTCTATTTCGCTTCAAACGCTCGCTTTATACGCGCGTCCTATTCGCCTTGGACGCGCGAATGGATTCAAAATGTTCAAGCGTCGAACTAGACGCGAATTTGACGCTCTATTCGCGTTTGGTGTGAATGCTGCAACAGGCTGCGATGTCAAGATTGCAATGCTGAAGTGTGTGTGTGTGTGTCAGAGAGAGAAAGAGAGAGGCACGGGCGCGATCGAACAGTGGAAACATAAAAACATACGCCGTCATTTATACTCCTCCAACAAACACATATTTTCCGCTGGGGTAAACTGCACTGAGCGGTTGAATGCGCCGCTTACTCGATCCGCCATGTTTTTTGTTTTGAAAAGTGTCTTATTTTACCCAGAATGCATTGCAGTGTAGTCCTACTTAAGATAGTCAGAGTCTTAAGTGCTTTGTGCAACGGTCTTATTTCGATGTCTATCTGAAGTCTGACTATCTACTATATCTAAGCAATAGTCAAAGTCTATCTTTGTGAAACCGGCCCCAAGTCTTTCTTGGTCAACCAGCTTTGCAATGAAAAACCAAGCCGGTTTAAGTTTTGCTGGAGCATGAGTTTGATGGTCCACCAACAAGAGCAGTAGGCCTACCAAATAAATGGCTATGCATGGCAATTCATCTTGGACTAAACTTGTGTGTTCAGCAGGGAATGGTTGAGTGTTTGTTGTGTACAAATACCATCTTGACATTCTCAGAAGGTACAAAATGCATCTTTAATGCTTTGAACATGTACTATTTATGTTCTTCTTTGTTGTAGATGATGGATACGGTTACCCTAAATGTTGGTGGCCATTTGTACACCACCTCGCTGTCCACCCTCCAGCGTTATCCAGACTCTATGTTGGGCGCCATGTTCCGAGGCGATTTTCCCACCACACGAGACGCCCAGGGCAACTATTTCATAGATCGAGACGGTCCACTATTCCGTTACGTCTTGAACTTTTTACGCACCTCAAAATTGACTCTACCATGTGACTTCAAAGAAACAGAGCTCCTCCGAAAGGAAGCGGACTTCTACCAGATAGAGCCCTTGATCCAGTGTTTAGGTGACACTAAACCTCTCTACCCGCTGGACACCTTTGAGCAAGTGGTAGAACTGTCAAGTACTCGTAAGCTCTCCAAGTACTCGAACCCGGTGGCAGTCATCATCACCCAACTCACCATCACCACCAAAGTTCACGCACTACTTGAAGGCATCTCCAACAGCTTCACCAGATGGAATAAACATATGATGGACACCAGAGACTTTCAAGTGTCCTTTACCTTTGGACCATGTGACTACCACCAAGAGGTATCCCTTCGCGTACATCTGGTGGAGTACATCTCCAAGCAAGGCTTCACTATTCGCAACACGCGAGTTCATCACATGAGTGAACGCGCCAATGAGAACACGGTAGAACATCATTGGACTTTCTGTAGAGTTGCGCAGAAGGTTGAGGACTGATTGATGATGCATTCATGTCTAGTCGAACATTACTGTATTTGCAATAACTTTGAGATTGCCAATTGAGCAATTATAGGTTTAATGAAGACATGAAAAAAAATATATACTTGCTGCGACTCAAAATTAAGGCAATTTCGAAATTACTTGAACACACCACATCTCCACTGCAGTTCCTGGTTTGTTTTCTGTAGTACGTAATTCGTGCGAACTAGTCCTATTGTGTTTTATGCGTCTTTCCACCCACTTCAGAAGTTTATGGACAAAAGGAACCTGAACAATTTTTTTCGTTTCTACAAGTACAGTATACCTCGTTTAAGGCAAAAGTGTCCCAAATTCCTTCCTAAATTGTCATGTCTCCAAATCTAAATACAACTCTTAAATGTAAAATTTTAACATATATTGCATCAGTGTTAAATATACAGTATTCAATTTCTATTTGCAATATTTCCGCAGATATTTTGTCCTGTGATTGAGTCTATAAACTAAATAGTTTGCATGATTCTGTAGTATAGATCTACACTATTAGTGTTTAGACATATTTCCTCCCTTGGGATACAGAAAAGTGATTTGTACTTGCATGTCCCCCCTCTTAATACCTCTTATGGCCAGCTTCTGGACCAGGCCAAATTTTGGAGTCCCAACATCCCATTTAAAATTAATTTTAGTCTCAAAATGCATGCAAGACTCAGGTGATCGCTGAAGCTGAGAGCATCTTTTAAATGGTTTGAAAACCCAGATTAATTTGAAAGAGTTCATTCATGTGTGTAATGAATTGGAACTGCACATTAAAAACAGTAGTTTCATCATACATTGTGTGTTTTTGTTTGGTGGTGGATGTCTTCGTATAACATTTCATTGAAAGAACATTTTGTTTTTATTAATGAAATTTAATTTATTATTTTAATGTAATATATGTAAGTGAATTTTGGTGCCACTCTTTCAAATGCAATAACTTTAATAACTGGATTATGTCTGATTTTGAAATATTAGGTTTTGCTGTTTTTGTGGGCTTGATTACCTTCTTTTATGTAAAGATTGACAAAAGTATTTTACAAGGTGTTGATCTTATATGTGTATCATTCATTTTTAGTAAATAGGTTATTTATTTTTACATTGAAGTATATTAGTCATAACCCTGAATTTCTGAATGTTTCTTTGTGAATTTGGCATTTAAATCTGCAGTGTATTTCTGTGCCACTAGTGGCGCCAAATGGGGGGGGGGGGGGGGGGCTACATGTTTGTCCAACCAATGATAGGCAAACTTGTTTAAAAACAGGTGTGTTCGACTTGAAGAGGTGATGCCATCGGTCTATGACATAAAAGTACAGCGAGAGCAATTTGAAAGCACACAGAGCCATCTGCTCTCTAATCGCTCTTGAGCATACTGCAGTTTTAGCACTGAAACTTATCAACAGTTTCAGTAGTTAAAGGGATAGTTCACCCAAAAATTAAAACTGTCATCATTAACTCACCCTCATGTTGTTCCAAACCTGTATGAGTTTCTTTCTTCTGTTGAATACAAAAGATGATATTTGAATAATGTTGGTAACCAGACAGTTGACGGTAGCCATTGACTTTCATGGTATTTTTTTCCAATGTAAGCCAATGGCTACTGTCAACTGTCTGGTAAACAACATTCTTCAAAATATCTTATTTTGTTCTTATGAACAGCACATTCCAGGACCTAGTTTATGTCCGTAACAGTGGACATTTCTTCTACATTTTTGATTGGATCTTGGTGGAATAACACAAACAAACTGTCCAACACTATCAGATAACGATGCTAGGACAACTGACAGACACCTTAAGCACAGGAAGGACAGGACTTCTCATTGGTCCACTGGCAGTTTCTGCCCTACATCCATCATGAGACTAATCCTTAAAGTCTGAGCCAACCACCATAAAAATTCTTTAGGACTTTTTGGATGCAAGAGCCATGGCTGAAATGCAGGGAGGCCACAATGATCCATCCAAATCCATTCATAACTATGCTGTAAACTACAAACATCCATTTCATACTTATTCAGAGAAACAAGTATTCTCAGTGACAGCTATTTGTAGAGCAACATCTTACGCAAATGAACAAATGAAATAATGCATGTATGACAGGTCATTCTTTTTACATCTTATTTAGACTATATTTGTTTAGAATATTGCCAAAGGTATTCAGGTGTTGGTTTGGAAAGTGAGAAATGCATCAGTAAAACGTTAAAGACTTCCAACTGTGTGCTTAATGCAAATGAGTTCCACAGTGGAAAGAAGGGTGGGCCAAACTGTGTGTGTCCCCTCTGATGCCAGCAGCCAATCACAGCACTGGAATGGAGAAGCACCAAATTGCAATCTCCTCATCGGAAAGGGATAAAGGTACCCTTGAAACAGATTGCTAGGGTAAGAAAACACAGGATCCAGTAAATAAAAAATTGTAAATAAGCAGGAGAAATAAGCAAGGCAGGGTGGGCAGGAATAGCAGCAGGCCTTGGCAGCAGGGAGGCTGCAATGGGCTGAATGATGTCTGCCGATCAATGAAGTCAGTGAATATCCAGAAACGGCAAGGCAGCCAATAATCCAGACTCAAGCAGGAAGCAAACACACAGGAACAGAAGATTTGAGAGAATACTGATGGAACAGAACTGCAAGACATGAGAACGAGAAATGATCTGACAAGGAACACAGCCAACACTGACAATAACGAGCTGCAGGTGCGGCTGGTCTGATTAGCTCTTCAGTGCAGTTGGTAGCTAGGCAACGCTGACGAGCAATCAGACCAGTGACTGGAACACAACAAAGACATGTCAGAATGATCACACAGACATGTGAACTGTGACACAGACACTCCTTATTCCTAGAGTCTCAGACCTGCGAAGGTGAGACAGAAAGAGATCAACCAAATTCAGAATGAGACATTGCAGATACACTGCACACACTTCTGTTCTGACCCTCCGGTTCGTCCAGAGAGACAACAAAAGATTCCATGATCTGGGTCTACAGCTTATGAGGCAGCAACAGATACGACCACATTCTGAGCCTCCAGTCTGTGAGGAGAGAGACATTAACAAACACTACGTTCAAAGTCTTCATCCAGCGAGACAGTATTGATACAGCACGTCCCAAGTCTCCATGCCAGAGAGACAAAAGCGGATTGACCAAGTTCTAAGTGTATCAACCAGAGAGGCAGAAGACAAACAGACATTTGCAACAAAGTTAAGCTCAGAAGAGCGAACCTTCACTTCAAGGTTACTTTGTCTGTGTGTTCCAGATTGTTAAGGAACCCTGCACAAACTTCAAGGCCTCATCTGCGTGTTTCAGATTTTAGGAACCTATGGTGCTCCAGGAGATCAGCATCATTATCTTCGTGTTCAAGGCTGTTAAAACGGATTCCGGCTCCTTTTCCCACTGCATTGTTACTCAGCACATACAGTGGAAGACGTCACCGCCATCGGACTGCTCACTCGACCATGTGGAACATAAGTATCACTTAAACAAACCACTTTCTAGAGATCTTGGCATTGTTGTATATTATCAGTATATAATTTTTTTTTTTTTTATTTACATTAGAGGTAACATAGTAGCTGATGGTAGTTAAAGGAACACGCCGACTTTCTGGGACTTTAGCTTATTCACCGTATCCCCCAGAGTTAGATAAGTCCATACATACCCTTTTCATCTCTGTGTGTGCCGTAACTCTGTCTGACGCACCCACCGCTAGCCTAGCTTAGCACAAAGACTGGAGGTAAACGGCTCCGGCTAGCATACTGCTCCCAAAAAGTGACAAAATAATGCCAACATTTTCCTATTTACATGTTGTGATTTGTATAGTCACAGCGTGTACAAATAACAAGGTCACATGAGACACATGAGGCACAGCAGAAGTAGCAGTGCTTCGCCTTCTGAGAATATAGTTCCCATACGGTTAGAAGATGGGTGTGTCTCATGTGACCTTGTTATTTGTACACGCTGTGACTATACAAATAAAACTTGAGGGTACACTACACCCAAACTTGAGGGTGAGTAATTGATGATGACAATTTTCATTTTTGAGTGAACTATCCCTTTAAATGATGTTGACTATAACCACTAAACAACAAGCTGGTAAATGGCTCATAAGATCAAGCCTATATAGCCTCTTGCATCATGGTTCAGCATTACTGGAATAGCTGGCGTGACCTATCAGCACTGGCAGCTTTTCTTAGCTAGAATTTGTCATTGTGGTTTTATTTACAAGTCTGAAAAAGCGATTTCTACCAAGAATATGTGTATGTGTGTACAAGTTTAGCTATACTTTTGAGGGCCAAATGTCCTCACTTATATAGTGAAATATTATGACAACTGACTAGTGAGGACATTTTATTAGTCCTCACTAGTTGAGGCTTAAATATTGGCCAAACTATGTTTTTATTTAAATGTAGTGTTTTACATTATGTTTCTGTGATGGGTAGGTATGGGGTAGGGGTTGGGTTTAGGGGATAGAATATACCGTTTGTACAGTATAAAAATCATTGGAATGTCCTTATAAATCATGAAAACCGTGTGTGTGTGAACGTGCAGATGTAGGTGTGAGGGCATGTTGCTAGTTCTATTTTGGTGCTGTCTAATATCTTGTGTCTATATGCTGTAGTAATTTGTTTTTCTGAAGAAAAGGTAAGTGGTGTTTGCTTGTGTAAAAATCACCGGTATTATGTTAGGGTGGTTGCCATGGTGTTCCAATATAGTTTTATTATATTACTTTATAATAATTAGCAGTTGCTAAGGTGCTCTGGATGGTAGCTACACTGGGTTGTTTTAACCCAATTTTGGGTCAAATATGGACAACCCCAAACGTTGGGTTAAAAATGTAATTTAAAAATTTAACCCAACGGCTGGGTTTGTTCATATTTGACCCAAAGTTGGGTTGAAACAGCCCAGCATTTTTTTAGAGTGTAGGTGGTTGCTCACTAGCCTCAGTCAAAATAGCCAATAACCATGTCTCTAAGATATTCCAGTCTCTTGAAATAGTTCTTCCTTCAATACAAGTCTACATGATTTTTTTGGTTCATTTTATCGCCTGCTTCCCTCAACAAACCACATGATTTGAATAATTCAGTTACTGATTGTTGTGCACGCTTTTGAAACACTGCTTTGTGAAGCTTTGAAACCTTTGCGAATCATTTGTTTCAAAACAGTGATTCGGAGCACGTATCAAACTGCCAAAGTCACTTTATTTCATTGAACAAGGCTTCGTTTTGAACGTTTTGAAATCGACCAGTCTGCACAGCGATCTCAAGTTCGAACACACCTTAAATCAAAGACTGTAGAGCTGTGTCCCATTTCAGAGGTTGCATCCTTCAAAAGTATGCCACGCCTTCAAAAGCTACGAAGGTCAAAATGAGCGTTGTTAAATGGGACGGTCTAGCTTACGGAGGATTGTTCTTGTCGCCTCGCAACTGTGACAGCTGCTGTTGACGAGCAGCAGTAACGTTTGTAATGGACTTATATTCTGTAAACAAAACCAAATTATGTCCACCATGGTCCATTTCTGTAGATAATAAAGAGTATAACCTATATAAACTGCATCTTGTTAAGATGTAAGTGAACATTTGAACAGCTTTAAATGTTTTGTTTTTTTTACATTTTGTATTATATCATATTTTTATAGATAAAACCCAATACCTACATTTAAAAGTGTATTGTGGCAATTTCTCTCAAAAAAATCCAGCACAAAGATTTCTGGGATAGGGTAGGCCGCAAAGGATCCATCTAAGGCTGCGTTCCAGTCCACTTTTAGACACGCACTTGCGAACTTCACTAAGCACTTGCCAAATCCTTGCCGCCATTTTGAAGTGCGTTCCATTTCGTGAAGTGGACGAGGGAAGTTTATATGGACAGACCCTCGTTCCCTCGATTTTGACAGAGGGAGCGAGTCTACTTCATATGTACACTTCAGGCACCTATATGTCCCACAATGCAGTATGATTGTGACGTCCCCACAGATCTCATCTAATCACCACCACAACAAACAACTCTATTATATATTAATTCTATTTTTTTATTTTTTATTTAAAACAACTCAAACACACCTATAAACATTTGGATGCTGCATTAAATAATTAAATAAATAAATCAACTCAATCAATAGCTGATTCCAAGTGATCGAGGGCTTAGGACGTTCCAATTCAGCCCATTGCAGTTTCCGCCAGTAGTGGGCACTCGTGCAACGTAAGCAATGACGTACATCCGAGTGAACGAGATGGAGGGAAGTTAGCGAGTGAAGGGCATGACAATTTTGGACTGGAACGCAGCATAATTTACCACATTTGAAGGAACCTTCGAATTGGGACAGCCTTCGAAACGGCCTTTAAAGGAGCCTCTGAATTGAGACGCAGGCAAAATATACAAAGGCAGTGCACTCATATTACTATGAATGTGAGAAAGTGCAAGGCGCAAAATGGCAGAATAAGTCTTAGTAAAAGTAAGTCTTAGTAAGTCTTAGTGGCGGAACTCTGCCTTCTTAGTAAAAGAGCCAGCATCAAATTGGTAAAGTCACTGCATCTGCCAATAGAATCTCCGGTTGCTATAGAAACGGTCCGTTTTCTGAGACATCCTAATACTGCGCTTGGTGAACAGTTTTGGAGAATTTGATGTTTCCCCATTCAAAGTGATAGAAGCTGCACTTGCATGACTGAAATAGCTGCCTGAGAGATGTTTCAAAGATGGCCACAGAGTGAAATGGCTTCCCTTAAAGGGACTTTGCTTAAATCTGCAGTGGTCAGATGGTATAACGGCCACGTGGTACAAGCCGTAGCTCTTCAAGTTTACACGTTGTAATTACAAGCCAGCTATAATTCACCCGTCCTTCCAGTATGCCCTCCCAACCTCCCTCGTCAGACCTCTGCCAGATTCTCTTTCCAGTCACCACTGTCTCCCTTCAGCCCTTCGGTTCCTCCTCTACCAATCCTCTGTTGTGTGGATCCACCTCGGGCCAGCCACTTACCAGCACCATCTGGATATTTGGATCCCTCTGGCCTCGCCTCCAGCCACTGTTCCAATCACTCCACCTCTGCCGGTCATCCAGACTCCACCACCTTGGCTCCTCTCTCCCTCGGGCTTCCCTGGGACCATTGGCCGTACGGCTCCACTGTTCTCCCTCGACTCTCCCGCTCCACCTTGGTCGGACATCGCCTTGCCTGGGTCACGGATTTGCGAGCCGTCCACTGCGCGCCATTCGGCTCTGTCTGGCTCTGCCCTCCCTTCGGCTCCACCCTGGCCCTAAGTCACTCTGGCTCCACCTCAGCCCTCCAGTACCCTGGTTCCACCTCGGGGGATCGTCGCCACGGCCCTGTTGCGGCCTCCGAAGCCTGCGGTCTCGTGCCTGTCCATCGCCTCTCTGTCTGCGCTCTGGGCTCCTTCTCCACCGGCTCCGTCTCCATCCGTCATCCCCATGGCCTCATCGGGGAGATTTACACTATGGCTCCTCCCTCCCTCGACTCCACCGTGGGGCATCATCCTGTCAGGAGTCTGGATTTCCACCGGACTCCTCCTGCTCCTGGCTTCCCCTGGCTCCTCCCACCCTCTACTCCCAGATGGAAAGTTGTCATTGCCCTGGATTGTTTTTTTTACTCCTCCCCTCCCTCCCTCCTTCCCTCCCTCCTTCCCTCCCTCCCTCCCTCCCTCCGCTTTCAAAACTAATTTTTAAAAACTTGCACTTTGAAACCTATTTCAAAGTTTGCTTTCTCAGGCCACCAAAACGCCATTGTTGTATAAATGAATGGCCAGAACACAAAACATTTTTTCTGGTTTCAGTTGAAAAGGGTGTCGTGTAAACGGCCCCTAAATTAATAACTAATGAGTTTTACAGCGGAAATTAATCAACACTGAATTTACTTAAATTGGACAATGACTTCTAGATCTGCTACACAGCCAAAACAATCTTTGTTGCATTCATTTCCTGTTATCACTGTAAAGCTGCTTTGAAATAATCTGTATTGTAAAAAATGCTATATAAATAAAGGTGACTTGAATTGACTTGTCTTCCTCAATTGCCTGTGACCTAGTTTCTCTGTGTGTTTGATTAGTCATCATGTTCACTTGTCATCTCATTAATTATCTCATTGTTCACTTTGTTTGTTCCATGTATTTAAACTTTGAGTTCTCTTTTATTCTCTGTCCATTCTTGTCAGTGTTATGTTGTGTATGTTGGTTCTATCTCTCTGAGCTTTTGTTATTAAATACTATTATACTGATTATCCTTCGTCTTTTTGCTGTTTAGGGTTAGTTAGTACCTAACCAACACATTACATTTTACAGTTAAGAATTGTTACAGAAATTACCACATTGGTGTGGACGCACCTTGATTTCTTTGAACCCATGAACCAGTGTCTATATTTCATCTACCTAATCTTGGATACATTTTATGCATGTGTAGTAGAAAGGAATAGCTGTAGTTAATAGTCTCTTATCAGCCTGATTAATTTAGCTTTCCATAAAACAAACAAAACAATTTAATAAAACAACATTATTATACAGACAATTCATATTTAATGGTGTTGTATGATTTATTTACACTTTAAAACATTTGCAATTGAAAAGTGTTTTAATGCATTTTGAGTTTCCACTGCATTAAATTCTTCTGACCTGCAGGCGTCACAACAGTGAATCATTTTGTGAAGCAATTGGTTTAATTGATTCAAAGTTTCAAAAAGCTTTGTTTCTCCCATCACTAGTGCACCCTCCCAAATATGTCTTGACATTATTGGCCAACTCTTGCCTGCAACAGAGCCAACACCATCAAGGTTTATTCTTATAAAGGTCATTAAAAATTAAACAAATGTGTAGCAGCCAATATATTTTTAAAATGTTTTTGTGAATTTATGTTCTTTGTTCATTTGTGTACATTACTTAATGATCTTCACTGCAGAACATGTTGTCCTAATTTCTGTGTTGACTGTCATTGGCCAGTCCACCAAATCCTAAAATGGCCGCCATCAGGATGCTTGGGTAAATGTCCCTCCACACCAAAGTGAGAAAGTGGAAATATTTAAGAAAGTGCTATACATGTCTGTAAGGATACACACATCCAGGTCATTGTAGAGAAATCATCTAATAAATCCACTTGGATGAGCAACATAATTGCTTAAGCGATAAAAACATATCCATTTCAGAAACTACATGCTAAATGTGACCAGTATGAAACAAATATTGGTGGTTGTGAAATTTTTAGTATAGACTCAATATTTTCACTTTCCAACCCCAAATGTATGCATAAGGAAACAATATGGTAATCCTGCCATTAGCGTTGCTGTTCATTATCACTGAAAAACATCTCCTAGCGGCCAAATTTCTGAGGATAAACAATGATGCGCAATACTTTTTGTAGCAATTTTTTTGTACAGGTCTACAAATATAATCAGAGGGGATAATTTGTCATGTTTTACACATAGGTCTCTAAAAATGTTTGCGAAAAGGTTTCATTGTGTATTCTAGGAAGTTTGAGAGCCACCATGCTAACACGACGTCATACAGCCACATCTCTGTGAAATCGGAGAAGATTGAAAAAAAGTTCTTTGTTCTTTTCAAAGTACGAAATTCTGACATTCCCATCATTATTGCATGTTCTTCAGGGCCATTTTTGGGGGAAGGTTCCTGCTCACCCATCCCCCACTGCTAAACTAAAATCCTAAAGGACTGTCTGTGATTTTAAAAAAATCAATAAATCAGTGGTCCGTAGACAGTTTTCCTTATGTATTATTTACATATACCTTCACCATTGTCTACAACAACATGAACTTATCCTTTTTCACTTAAAATAAACTAATTTGTAACATTAGCTAGCAATTTTCCATTTTGGGGGGATGGGCTCCTGCTCACCCATCCCCCACAGCTAAACTAAAAACCTCTAGGACTTTATTATTAATATTATGTTTAATGTTAAATAAATCAGAGGTCCGTAGACAGTTTTTCCTCATATATTTTATACATATTCCTAACCATTGTCCACAACAACATATATATTTTTTCTTTTGCACTTAATATAAACAATTTTTTAACCTTAGCTAGCTATTTTCGCGATTGGCTCCGCCCCTTCTTCCAGTCAGCCACTCCGAAACTCTCAGCCTCAGAAGCTCTGAGAGCCATTTTTGTTTCATGGCAGAGAGCACGGCAGCTCTCATTTCCATGCTCTCAGAAGGGACTCGGTAAAAGGTAAGACTCCTTATTTAAAAATTATCTATTTATTTGGAGAAGGAAGCGTGGTGTTACAACAGTATGACATTTACTTAAAACAGCTAGGTTTGCCATAAAGACTCCGTATATTGCATATGCTCAACTACATTTTAGCCAGGATTTTTTCGTATTAGTTTTTCACAAGTAGACACCCAAAGTGGGGCTGAAAAACGTCTGTTGTTTATGAGACGTTTATATTCAGCATAATTGCAAGGTAATATTAAACCGGTAAGTATTAGACCAATGTTTATCTCCCTTTTTCGCCAGATGAAGGTTCCTCTATTGTGTGTTGCATCGCCATTTGAAATGTTATTGAATGTAATTCTGAATTATTGACGTTTACTGATACAAACCCCGGGTTTCGCTGTATCATTTCGCCTCTTAAATATCATTCGATCTGTTTTAACGCTTTGGCTGCTAAGGAAGATAAATATAGCGAGTAAAGACCGGATCTGTGTATTTTCGAATGCGCTTGGTTACGTCAAACCTAGCAGCTAGTGAAGTATCGCAGTTTAGGGGCGCTGTGCGATCTAGCTACTAGACAGATGTGTCTGTATCCATGCATGTGTTGTGAATTTAAATACAGACATGGATCTAAACTATAGATCCAATTACAAAAAAGTCATAAAAGAAAAGGCATAATCTGTTTTCCAGTTAAACTGTGTAAATTGTTATAATTTGTGGGACCTGTTGTGATTTAGGCAAATTCATTTTCTAGTAAATAAAATAAATTTAGTAAAACTACAGATTTACAGTTTCTTTTCCATGTTTTGGCACAATTAGAGTCCAGTCATAATAGCATAACGTGTTGTGAAGACGTTTGTTAAAGAGCGCAGTATAGCATTGTTGGAATTATTCTGAATAAACATCAAGCATTTTAAAAGAGCGTATTCGCTCTCCGTAAATTTGTAAATTTTTACGGAAGTAAAAGACCGTCTGTATGTCAATTTTACGGAAACCTTTTTAATGTCTTTTAAAAGACTATTCATACAGTGTGCATTCTTTAATGTTATCTCTTTGTGAAATTGTCACACTGTAAGCAGTCGCTAGTGGGACATTTTTGACTTGTTACGAAGCATCTCGCACCATGAGCAATGTTAAGCCCGGTATACAATGTTAAGCCCCGTCTTTCAAAGTATACTCCTTGGTCATGAGCGTAGAAAACGCGTACACGCTATATATTTTATATAGTTTTTAAGCACTCAAATCACTCGCAAATGTGCCATTGTACGCGTACCATCTGTGTGGACACAAAAATTGGGTTGCGCGTAGACTGTGTGTACGGATGTCCTCAGACGAAATTACGTCATGTGGACCGCCGCAGAAATCGGACGGCCGAAGTATATTTTGGGCTTTAAGCAGCATGGTGAACCAATGTCAGTTTAAAACAAAGGACTGATCCCATGAAATTGGGGGTTGGGTAAGCATATATATTAGCGACGACTAATTTCATTAATGTTTAACAGAAATTTTGCAACCGACTAGTCTAACCCCGCCTCCTGGAGACAGTCTGTATGCAATCTATTTGAAATGGAATACTTAATCTATGAGCAGTCAAATCCCATGCTGCACACTGAATGCCGATAAAAAATCCTAGTGTATGACTTTCTAATTTCATCCAAACACAATCGGCGTTGTATTAAAAAATATCCTGGCTCAGGTTAGAGGTCACTCTTCCATCGGAACTAGACTCGCGTATGGCCTTTACTGGAAGCCAGTGATTATAGCGCTTTCAGGGAACAATATATCCCAGTGTGCATCGCAATGACATTGGCTAAAGAGCGTGTAGCATATTGTTGTCAAAAATATCGCTATTTAAATATGTACCGATATCTGAAACTGTTCCAATACTCCTTTTCTGCACTATCGATACACAGATACCAGCTGCATGTTCTCACTCTCTTTTCTCTCCGACGGTGATGCACACCCTCTCCTCTCCCTCACTCGTCTCATTCACTCTGGTTGAATAGTGCTTGTTGCGCATAATTTTAGTCATTCCTGCAGGTTTGGCGCACACAGCAAAGGCGCGTGCACCACTGATCTAAGTAGCGCTCTCAAACAGCACACGAGTACCAAACTGACTTCTTTTTCATGGCTTATTCCGATTAAACAATCAAAAGTCTTGCCGAGTATTCAGGTAAATACAGTTCGTTTTGGAATGTAAATAGTTGAGAAAACGCATGTTGTGTAACAATATATTGGATCCATGCCTAAGCTCTTAAAGTGACAGCAGCCTAACAATCCTGCTGTTGTCTGCCATGTTAATCAAAGAACAAAAGACAAAGAGAAAATCACTCGCTGCTCTTGTTTGAATAAATTTTGTAACTTTAATTGTAAGCATTAATCTGTATTTAAAGGTGCTCTAAGCGATGTTGGGTGATGTCACTTCTTGTTGACGTTTGAAGTATTGTCAAACAAAATGGAGGCTAGCTCGACCCTCCTTCCTCCTCATTCCGTCCCCTCCCCCTCCCTTCCGTGCTTCCTGAAACAGGCTTTTCCGATGTAAATTTGAAACTTTGCGTGTTCCTTCTCCTTTTCCCTATTCTTTGCTATTTGTTCATCGGAACGTCGTCTCTTTGGTCGTGTGTCGGCCATATCAAAATTCAAGAGAATATAATTCTAATGTTAGTCGTTGTTGTTGACTAGGGGTGACGAAATTAATCGTTTCTACGATGCACCGCGATGCAGACGAGGACGATTTGGTATTGGTTCAGTAATAGACCATAACCGATTATAATGTACTGACGCTTTTCTGACGTCATTTGTCGCATACGTGCTTTGTCGCGGTAGCATACAATGGCAGAGGGAGGTGAGACGCGAGTGCGAGAAAATTAAAAATGCTCCAACTACTTTAAAAGCCTACATCTGGGCACATTTCGGCTTTTATGAACAACCTGGTAAGCACGAGCTGCAGAAGTCATGCGCTGTGTGCGCTCATGTCACGCACAAATAGAATATGCAGGAGGTAATACCACTAACTTGATAAACCACGTTAGCCGTTTTCCCCCCGAGCTGTTAACGCCTGGCAGAGTCTGACTGCTTTAGAGTAAGCGGATGAGCTCCAACGTCACCCGAATCCGCAGCCAAAAACAAATCATCCACCCGCCCCAATAATTTTCTCTGATTTAAAGTCCGCGTGAACCGGAAGTTGCAAACGACTTTTCAGAATATTATTAACAGAGGGCAGGGTTTTACTCTAGCGCTCCTCCTCTCCATCTCTGCTCATAACAGACTAACGGTTTGAGGGGAGTGGTTAAGCGTTTCCCAACCCAAGCCGTCAAACCTATATCATCAGAGAAGGAACGCCATTCCAGACCGGAAGTAACTTTTCAGACTTTGATTAAAGATTACGACGGCAAACAATTTTTTTCTGTGTATTAACTTGCACAGATTAATTTTTCACCACAAGACTAGTAATATGCGCTAACAAAGTAAATAGGGTCAATTTTGATTTCAGTTGGACTTTAAGTATCTGCACCTGATGGTCAAATTACAATTATTCTGTGGTGTTACGCGTGATTATAAATGGATGATCGTCACCTTCAACAGCGGACTCTGCGACGGTTGATGCGTGCATCTTTATAGGTAACATAATACACTGATTAATAGCGCTGCTTTTAAATGAACATTTCTTTAAAACAAAATTTATTTGACAGATTTTCCTTTTCTTAATAGCATAAACAAGCTTTACTCCCTTGAAATTTAAACTGGAATGTCACTGTTTCTGTCACTGTGACTTCCCGAACAGGCGAGCACACGCGCGTTCGAACCGAACCGTGAGACCAGTGTAGGTTCACACCCCTATCGTTGACTAGGACATCTCTCCTCTAGCTAACTTCCCTCTTCATGCTTCTCTCTCCTCCACTCCCCACACCCCCCTTCATGTGCACGCAACCAAGCGGCAACATTCTAATCTGAAAAATGAAGCCTACCCGGAAGTGCGAAAAACTGCGATACATCGAAAATCCGCTAGAGGGAGGTCCCAAAAGGGAGCAAATGTCCATATAGACCCTATGTTAAAATGTCCATTTTCACAGCATAAATTCATGTTTTTACAGGTTGGTCCCATGGACTTTTATTGTATTTTTCGATAGCTTCCGAGTGCCTGACAACTGTGAGGGGGGTGAATTTTTTTCTAACTCGTTAGTTTAGATCGTATTTAGATATAAAATGTATGACAAATAAGGGCGTGGTTAACTTTGATTGACAGCTTGATTGACAGCTTAGGCTGCGCCAAGGAAAATGACAACATAAGAAGCGCCATTTTTTAACACAGTTGAAATATAATACTACTGTTTCTGTATCATGAAATGTAGTTTTAAGAGTTTTTCAGGCGAGAATGTAGTTGTTTAAAGCTCAAATCTGTGGTTTATTTAAAGATTTATGAAAATTTTATCCAGTTGTGAGATCCAGCGATGACCGGGCGCTCGGCGTTCATGTACCCCGCCTGGAACAGCCTTTCCTCGGCTAGTCGTTCTGACGTTTGCCGCGGACTCTGGCGTCTCTGTAGTGGTTAAACATGAGATATAATTCGTCTTGTCTATATGGGCGATTTTTGGTCTTGTGAATATAATTTGTTCCCTGGGCAATCGTTTTGGCTGAGGGGAAGTTTCATAACTTTATAAGCTATTTAACTTTACCGTTGTATGGTTAGACTAGAGCGCTGACTTTGTATGTTTGACTGAATTGTTTGCTTTATTTGTATAACTTCTTATACCTTTTACTTATACTTTTATAATGGCTAATATTGATAAAAGTGAAATTTAACAAAAAGAGACTGGGTTGAGTTTTGTCATTTTAAATTTTAATACAACGAAGATGATCTGTAATGTTGTTTACTGCAAAATCTGTTGTTTAGTACAAATGCACATATTGCCTGGACCATATTAAAATGTTTAATATTTTTATATTATATTTAAAACGAAAAGAGGCAGGTTTGTGTTTTATATTTTGTTTTTTTATAAATAGGCAAACGTTATGTGCAGTGAATATAATCAATACGCGTTGCCTGAACCACATTTGTGTGGCTATAATGTTTAAGATTTCTTTAAATGAAAACGAAAAGAGTTAGCCTAGTATGGTGTTTTCTAACATATTTCGTTGCCTAAAATATACACAGAGATAACCGGAGTAGCAGAGCGAGCTGATTGACGCGCGCTGCATCAGAAGGTGGGCGGGGTTAGGATTTCCTAAGTTTTTCCAAGATGGCGCCGCCCATACCCCCCATAAACGGCTTCAAAACCGTTCTTCAGAAAGTCTATGGGTGACGTCACAGACGCTTTGTCCATATTTTTTACAGTCTATGGCACGCACACTAACCCCCCAACCCCCATCCCCAAATCATTCTTGTCGGTTATTGGCTCTAACACTGTTTCGTGGTCCAGGCTAGGCCAGTTTGTTTTTGTTGCCATTTGTGGAGCCTGGGCTGTTTACACAAACCAAGTTTTTTTTATAGTGTGTTCAGGGGACAGGCAGCTAGTGGATAGTGAGGAGATGTTTGCTGTATGTAACAAAAAAAAATTCGGCCTAACAAATGCGTGACATCACTTAGAGCACCTTTAATTTTTACAGTGAAAACTATCCAGTTATTTTACACTTGATAACTTTCACTTCTGTAGTATTTCTTCTCATTTTTATCTTCCATCGTATTTATTTGTGCTATTATTGGCAATTTGTTCTTATTTTATTACTGACTGTTGTCTTTTTTTTGTAAACATAAGCTAGTTCAACGATTCAAATAAAGCCTCCCTGTGCTGTGTGCAAGCTAAACAAAATTACCCAAATTATCAAAAAAATCTAAATAACAAATGATCTGTATGGCGGTATATGGCAGTTTACCCCGTGGTATCAAATGTTATTGAGTATAGATATTTTTCAAGGTATCGTATCAAAGTTGGAAATTCCTGTATCGTGACAACAGTAGTGTAGCATTCTGTTCCACATATTGTGCATGAACATTAGTTCAACATCTTTAAATGTGTGAATTTATGAACATGCTCAATACATTTGTTTATTAAATGTTATGAAAATATCTGCTGAACAGCATTCTGTTTGTTTTTGAGGTATTTTGCAGGTTAGCAATTCTTTTATAAATTACTTCTGGGTGAAAGTGTAAACATCGAATACCATGTAGCCTACTTTTATGATATGGGTTCTAGTGTTATTTTTCAATGCACAACGGATTAAGTTAGATTGTATGCAATGCAAATGTCGTGTAATCTCTTCAATGCACAACGAAGTTTGTTCTTGTATGCAATGCAATGCAAAAGCTCATGTTATGTCTCATCTCTTCAACGCACTATGGAGTAAGGTAGATATTGTATGCAATGAAATAAAACAGAGCATGTTTGTGTAGGCCTACAACATTTCTAAACATATTGCAAGTGTGTGTGGTCCGGTTTAAAACCTAAAACGCACTGTTGTTGATGTGGTGGTATGAAATCCTGTACATAAGGGCCGATAGATAAACTTTCCCAAATTTTATTTTTCAGATAACTAGTTGCATGCTAGTTGATAGTTGAAGCTAGTTGATAACTAGCATGCTTCTTTTCATACGGTTGTTCCACCCTGACAATAATAAACCTGAAAGCGAAAATTGACTGAAGAAAGCACTCTTAGCACTAATATCTGCTGTAACACCCATAGTGGTATTGCTGGAATAGGGCATTCTTGTGCTACTGACATATTTCAGAATCTATAAATGTGCTCAAAGCAACAACTAAAATGAATAGATAAAAAGTGTTTGCATACTTTCTAGTTTCCTGACGCGTTTAGTTCCAACACTAATAAAATACAGCTGCTTCTAATGTACAGCAAATCTTGAAGACTTTAATTAAGGTAGTGTTTTCAGGTGTGTTTGATTAGGGTTGGAGCAAAACCCAAAAGGACAATGGCCTTCAGGACCAGATTTCTATAGCCCTGATTCATCAGGCAATTCACAAACTTATTCACCACAAAAAATGTTTTGATTAGAAACAATGCATTCCTATGAAGCTATTCACACCCACGATGAAGCTTTGGTTGATGAAAGACTACAGTATGATTATTTTACAGATTAACAAAAACCTCACTGATTAGTAAATTCTAGCTATTTATTCGGTTTCATAACCTGATAGTTTACTTGTGCCAATAAGACATCTATTTGATTTGTGCATTTGCATTTGTAAAATGTCATTTTAGAGTGTTGGTTATCTACAATAGTGATTTCACCAAATATCAGTTGTAAGCTTCATTTACATTTGAAAATCGAATGGATTAGGTGAAAACGACTGTCTTTGAGCTAGTACTACATTGGTTATTTACACCTAAAATTAACATCTGACTCTGGTGGACGAGGCGACATACAAGTGTAAACGAGATCCAAAACATTTTGTGATCTGATCAAACACCAGGCCGATGTGGCAGAAACATCTTTAACTTCATTTACATAAGCTTTTGAGAATGAGAGGGGTCCAAAGAGGCCATTGAGTGGTCCCAATCACACCAGGTGCAAACAGATCTAACGTTTTTGTTGTTTTACTGAACTGCAAAGAAAACAGACCAACCAATGGGATATGAACTAGCGAAGAACTGATGGATCTGCCACCAATATTTATTGGCTAATTTTTGATCCATTTAAAATGGTTTGATTTATTAATTAACTCAACTGTGAAGGCACTGAGTTGTATAATGTCTGTTGCATAATCTCTTTTTGTTCAATTTCAGTTTTATCAATAATAGCCATTATAAAAGTATAAGTAAAAAGTACAAGAAGCTATACAATAAGAAATAAAGCAAACAATTCAGTCAAACATACAAAGTCAGCGCTCTAACCTTACAACGGTAAAGTTAAATAGCTTAAATATATAAAGTTATGAAACTTCACTTAGCCCTCAGCCAAAACGATTGGCCAAGGAACAAATTATAGATTTACGAGACCAAACTCTCGTGAAAATCTCATAACCTGGATCAAATTTTCATAAATCTTTATAAATAAACCACAGATTTGAGCTTTAAACAACTACGTTCTCGCCTGGAAAAACTCTTAAAACTACATTTTGTGACACAACAGTAGTATTATATTTCAACTGTATATTAAAAAATGGCGCTTCTTGTGTTGTCATTCCCCTTGTAGCACGCACAAGTGATGATACTCTGTCAACCAATCAAAGTTCTGCAGCGAGTCTAGCTCCACCCTTTAGTACCGTACCACTGTGCTAGGTACCCCAACGGAAGAGTACTGAAAAAGTGGTACGGTACGGTTTGGCATTTTGGTACCATTCACAACTTTTGACAGTGGAAACGGAAATAATTGCGTACTGTACCGTACTGGACCAGACCGTACCGCTCAGTGGAAACGAGCCATAAATGCTTACTAAAACAAAATTAAATCTGTACAAAATAGAGCAGGGCTCAACAATAAGGACTGACAAGAAAATCAGACATATCAGTTATATGTCAGGGACATATAATCCACCAGCGTGAACGACACTCGAAACTAGTTTTTTAACCTCGTGAATTTAAATATTGAAGAACAAGAAGACGCGAAAGAGAACTCAGTTCTACTCGCGGTGTGAAGTTTTGTGTGCGCACATCCAAAGTGGGGCCTGGAAAGCCGTGTTTTAGACGGTGCGCAAATACTGAATTGAGTTCTTTAACTTCTAATTCACACAAAATTGTATAGGTTATACCTGTCTTGGCAAGTATCCTTGGAAAATCAGTCGGATGTGTCCTAAATGAACGTAAACAGTTGAGAAAAAATGCTTGTGTACCAGCATTGGATTCATGCAGTGTAGTATTCCTGCTGTGTTAAATGTTAAACAACAAAAGAAAAAAGAAAAATTCACTATTCTTGACAAAATGACTAAACGTTAGTCGTCAAGAAGCTTAGTCGACCCAAATTTTATTAGTCGTTGAAAAAAAAACAGCAAAGTCACGCTGTCCGTGAGGGTCAGATCATTAATGTCGGTTCTTTGTGGTAATTACAAATCCAAACGTTCGCCTATAATCCATCAACCTCAAATTTAGCTTATCATTTGAAACATGTAAGTAGCAACTTTACATGTCTGCTTGTGCATTTTGAAAGGTGCATTTCTCTCTAAAGTAGTAGGCTATTACGCAGAAGGCTATAAATGACATACCCAAAATAAAAAGGTTGCTGCTCATAAGTCATTCTGAATAGACACATAACCAACATATATTTAGAAAGCCAACACTTGAGTTTACAGTTCAAGACTTGTTATTAATATGGAGATATATAAGCTAAAATATTAAGAATATAATTTTTGAATGTGTAAAAATATTTGGTGGATGTGGTATAACAACTTATAACCACAATTAAAGTAAAGTAAAGTCACAAGTCTGCTCATGCTTCATTTCAAATCTGAGGATTATATCTCTAAAACTATACATTTTATGAAGCATTTTATAAGACCATGTCATGTGAGTTTTTAGAGAAGGCTGATGAGATTCTAATAAAATATTTTATTGCCCTGTTAATAGGGGTCGATCGATTCATCAGTTTTGCTGATATATCGGTACTGATAGTTGATTGGTGGGACTAGGCTATCGTTTATCGGCAAAAATCCACACCGATAGTTTTTCCGGGTTGCGTCTGTTGCTGGAGCGGCTGCGAAGGTTGCGCTGTCATTACACAGAGAGAGCTGAGAAGAGACTGCTGGCATTATACAGAGCGAGAGCGTCCTGTAGAGGCAAAATAACAAACTATCACTGGCTGAGTTGTTTATTGTAACACGCGAGGCTGCACAGAGAGCGCGGACACTTCAGATGCACGTTTAAAACACAGACAGCGAAACGGTATGAATACAGAACACTACAGTCCATGTTGCCATATCATTATAAAGTAATTAATGTGTTGACTAGATGCTGCATTAGCAGAGAAAGAACAGCAGTATGTTTGCTTTCGAGGCTGAGAGGACTAACATTAGTAGCAGCTACCTCAAGCAGTAAAAACAATGTGACACAAACACACGCAAACCTAACCCAAATGTTTAAAGGTGCTCTAAGTGATGTTGGGTGACGTCACTTCTTGTTGACGTTTAAAATATTGTCAAACAAAATGGAGGCTAGCTAGACCCTCCCTCCTCCTCATCCGCGCACAAACCCCCCAAACCCCACCCCCAAATCCTTCTTGTCAGTTATTGGCTGGAACAGTTTGTTATGTTTCGTGGTGCGGGTTAGCCCAGTTTGTTTTTCTTGCCGTTTGTGGAGCCTGGGCTGTCTACAGACCGTGTTTTTTTACAGTGTGTTCAGGGGACAGGCAGCTAGCGGATGGTGAGGAGATGTTTGCTGTATGTGACAAATGTTTTGGCCTAAAAAATGCGTGACATCGCTTAGAGTAACTAGAGTAATAATCAAGTGTTCTAAAATAGAAGCAAATAAAGTCAGACTATAAATGTAATAAAGGCCTACATTTATGTAATTTTAATGCTCTGGCCTTTACAGATAGGCCTATTTAAAGATGGCAATCTTTAAACATGACTCTTTGGATTTATGTGAAATGGTAACGCTTTACAATAAGATTCCATTTTTAGCATTAACTAAGGTTAATAAATAATGTTGTAGAAGTATTGTTCATTGTTAGTTTGTTAATTTCCTAATACATTAACTTAATAAACATTTACTTACATTAATACATTTTAAATTGAGTTTTAATTTTTATTTTATCTGTTATATAACCTTAGTTAATGTACTATGAACTAACATGAATGATCAAGGTACAATTATATTGCTCAAATATTAATACATGGAGTAAAAATGTATATTGCATAATTCATATAGTTCATGAAAGCTAGCTAATACATCCTTGTAAACAAATGGTACTTGCAAAGTGTTACCTATGAAATTTACGTATGATTGTAGGTTATAGATAAAGAAACACATTTGACCTGTAGGCCTAATATTTTAATGTTTAAATTTTCTGTAGAATTCGTTCTGTAGAACTTCTCATTTTAATATATTAATTTAGCACATTTCAGTTCAGCACTGTTTTACTTGGAGTGTTATGTTTGTTTTTAATCCAGTATCCATTTAAAAAAATATCGGTTGATTAATCGTTTATTGGCATGTACGGTCAAACCTAAATATCGGTATCGGTAAAATCCACTATCGGTCGACGTCTACCTGTAAACACCTACTTGCAGTCTAATGTCTGCCGAGTTTAACTGCTCCATTCATGTTCTATTGTTCTTACTCGACGACCCTTTCACACCTCTCCCGGTGTGAGACTTAGGGCCAATCTCATTTCTCTGTCTTACCCCTTTCCCTTCCCCTACCCCTTTGTCTGCGTCTTCCCCTTGCCCCTCGATACCGAGTGAAGGGGGATAGGGGGAAGAACATTTCTCTAAGAAATGAGACGCCACTCGATTACCGTTTGCGTCATCTTCCCTTTCCGCTAGCTGGCTGCTACGTCAACAGAGGCGATACGCGTTGACATAAACAAACGAAGATGCCGCCGTCTCGGGTTGTGATATCGATTGCCTGGTCTCTCTTTATCTTTGCATGCTTGTGTGCCATCAGTCAAAGACATGTTTCATTGTATTTAACGGCGACGCCGGCGACACCATGGCTAAGCAAAACATTAGCAAACGGCAATTAGCGCATAGCTGCTAGCTAGCGGTTAACTAGCGATTCAAAACAAAAACGTTACAATTAAAACCGCTTGAACATTTGATTAAAAGTATCATAACACAAGTGTCATTAAACTGCTGAAAATACTTACATTTGTGCGACTCACTTCTGGGAAATTCCTACCCCTCTCTTTCAAGTGTGGTCCTCCGCAAACTTCGTTTCAAGGGCTATGTAGCCCTACGCCTTGGCCCTAGCCCTTAATCAAAATGAGAATTGGGACACCACTTCCCCTCACATGAATGCGCAAAACCAAGGGGAAGGGGTAAGAGTAAGGGGTAAGACAGAGAAATGAAAAGCAGCCTTAATCTTCATTATTCTTTTGTTTATGTATTCAGCCAGTATTAGCCTTTATTCTGCCATTACATGGCTTGCCCATCTTCACCACTTTCATCCCACTATACATTAATCCACCTATTATCTGAAGTCTTTCTAGAAAACAAAACAAAAATCATATTCTTGGGACCTTATGTGAATTCTTTTAACAAATTATGAAATGGAATATCTCCTGGTGCAACGGGTGCATTAGAGCTACAATTAGTATCAAGCTACATAACACAATTTAAAAGATTACACAATATTACACTTTTAATCAGCTCACTTTAAACCACGATTGAGTGTTCGTATTAACTTCTGATCAGATCTAATGTGGATTTTAGTCACAATGGAATATGTTATATTTAGCATTTTTTGTGGAGATTATGTTATTGCAAATTCAAAGTCTTCAGAACGGGTCTCAAAGAAATCTCTCAAGAGTCGAAGTTCCAGGTCTCAGAAGAATTAACTTTATTGACAAGCAACAAAGTGAGATGCAGCTGTTCATCTGACTTGCAATAGTCGAGCTTCAGGTCTTAGGCTATAGCCTACCTTTTCTTATCACTAGGTAGCCAATCAGCTATCTTTTTTTTTTTTTATCTTGTTACCGTTACAATCATCTTTCCTGGAGACATCACTTTATTGGTGGAAAAATCTTTGGCCACACCCATTTTAAAAAAAATATCTCTGGTAACATGATTATCTGCACCTGCAGTGTCCAGTGCCATCTATCATCTTAATTAACATGTTTTTAAGTACCATCTTGTATCAACCCCCTATACACATCTTCTCTCTGAGCTTATTAGGGACTTTTCCATCCTCACAGACCCTTTGACCTGGTTTAACCTGGTTTCTGTCTGAGACATAGCAATACAGACCTTTATATGAGGCAAAGGAAAATATCAAACACATATCGCTACATCTGCTTGTATACTGTAAACATTCTTTATCCATATGAAAATACCCTAAATCGCATGAAAATCACACACAAACCATATATGATGTAATCGTGTGTTCATTAGCTTCTTGTTTCACTTGTAGAAATGTTTAATTGGGTTTGTTCTTCACGGAGTCCTGAATGAGGAAGTCTACCAGAATCCAGAAAGGTGGGAATTATGGCCTCATAAGATGATTGACGGCTCCAGATCGAATAAGCACTCCGAGACAGAATTGACACAAACTCGTTTAGCTCTTCAGGTTGCACAATTCAGTGGGAAATGAATAGAAAGTATATTCTTTATGACAAAATATTTTGCAAACATAATATAACAGAATAAATCAATATTTCTCCAAATGTGACTGAATTCAAATGTGTTGTTGATATTTTATTCAAAATATGAAAAAAAAAAGATTGATTTATTTTGCACTCCTGACATAAATTAGGAGATTAATGTCACTGCAACCTAGTTTTATTATAAACAGTGGTAAAATTTTGAAGCTGGAGTCTGTCATTTTTCTAATGATAGTCTTGTCCAGATCAAGTGAGAGTGTGATGTTTTAAAGTGCAGTGAATGTTGAACAGCTGGGGCCGTCGGCGATCTTTGTACGTAAAGGGGTTAGTGACAAAAGTTAAAATAAGAGAGCAAGTGACGCATATCGGTGTCAGAATTAGCCAATAGTTCTTTGATTAAAACCGTATCGGGCCAAAAAAACAAAACAAACAAAAAAATCCTATCGGTGCATCCCTAGTATGAACCTTTTTCCTGAGTCACTGCTACTGCGCAATCCAGCATCTTGGTGGCAGCCATTTTGTAATTGGACTGCTGTTGTCTTTGTACCCTTTTCCCACCCAAATATTACTTGCTTTTCTCTTTGGAAATTGCGTAATGTAGGCTATATTTATATAACAATACCTTTTGTTATATTATTCTGGCATAAAAAAGTGCAATTTGTTTGTACAGTAAAATATTAAGTTTGTCAAAACATCAAAACATCTGGCTTTATCTGCTTCCTATCACTGTTTCTATTGTAGAGCTATTTGACTGTTGATTCTCCATCTTCTCGGTCAGCAGACCAGCTAAAGATGTTCAGGAGTGAATCCGGTCTTTATTTTAGATGTGGATTTATTTTAACCTTTGTAAATGGCTCCTTATTGTCTCTAACTCATTAAATGTGGTCTTGTCCGAGCACTTTACCCTGCAATTTTCAGTATGGAGTGGGTCATTCGGTTTGGTGCGCACACTGGGCTCAACGCTCAGGATTTTTTTCTACTGGCCCGGTCACGCCTATAAAATAAGCCTAGTATTGTTCTTGTTATTTTTGATACATGTAGCCACAATAAATAAGGTTATGACACCAAAAGCAACTAGATTAACTCATTTAAACATATAGATCAACCTTTATTAAAGTTAATCTGAAGAGCAGTTAAAGATGCATAAATAATGTTTTGAAATGTTGAAAATCTAAAACGTTAAATACTGTTATTTGAAATTATTTAAAAAATGAAAAGTTACTTAAAATGTGAAATTAAAACCGCCAGGAGGTGGCAGCAAGTCAACTGCTAATGAGTGAGTCATTGAGATTCAACCGATTCATTCAAACGGCTGATTCATTCGTTAAGGAAGCATTTTACTGTCTTGATGAGCGAGTCATTGAATCATTGATTCAGCTGATTTGTTCGAAAAGCTGATTCATTCAGTAAAGATACATTGTTGTGTGTTGCTCAGAGAAGCAAAACAGTGCTGTGGACTTTGTTTGGAACTATTTTCTTTGTCGGAATAGAGCGAAACAGGCGATTTGATGTCTAAAATGTAAGTAACTTAATATTAACTTGTTTATTAAACTGTACGTTGTATAAAATCAATGTTACAGTTAGGGCTGAAACGATTAGTTGACATTGTCGACAACGTCAACAATAAAAAAATTGATAAAACAAATATCTTTGTTGTCGAGTAGTCGTTTGATCTCACGTGACCTAATGTAAGGGCCTGCAAAATCGCGATTTGACAGCTACGGCGCTAGAGTGTAATGCAGCCCTTAAAAATGCTATTACGGTAGAAGAAAACACTTTTCTTTTACACGAATTATGACAGAGTGCAAACGTATCCGAACTAGCAATGGGTGGGAAAGTTTCACAAAAGTTCAAACCAAGAATGCTGTCGTGTGCAATACATGCAAGGCGGGACTTGCTTTTCACGGGAGCACAACATGCATGTTGGAGCACTTAAAGAGGAAACACCCCGGCACAAGAGGAGCCGGTGAGAGGTGAATGTTCTCCAGCTTGAGCTAGACAACTAACAGTAGCCTAAATCTCTTTATTAGTGAATGTAATACTAATAATAATAGTAATAATATTAACAATAATAATATAATTACAGTAAATATGATTATTTATATTGCATAGAATAAAGCTTGTTCGAGCTTATAATAATTGTTTGCATATTAAGTCTGTAATGCAGCTTATTAATTTTTGTTTATTTTTTTCTATTGAAAGAGAACAGAATAATTTAAACAATGCTTAGAGAGCATTTGTGTGTGATTTGAGTTGGACAGAAATCTGAAAACTTAAAGGGAATGACCTGTTTAGTTGGCTCAAAGTTCATTAAAACAACCATTTCAAAAGCTTTGTTTTTTTTATATTGTAGTTAGAAAATTTATAACTCTGTGTTTTAACTAATTGAAAAAGCTGAATATTCGTTCCAAACTTACTGATTAGTTGGCGAAATAATTGACGATTACGATTAATCGATTATCAAAATAGTTGTTTGTTGCAGCCCTAGTCACAGTTGTAATCATGCTGATATTTGGAGAAAAACGGCGCTCTTTAAGTATATAAATATATATGACATACAGGGGAATTTTTGCCCCTTATCTTGAATCTGGGGGCATTCTAGATGCATTTTAATTGACTAAATCACGCTGTAAAAGCATACACTGTATGTGCACGCTAGGGCTGTCACTTTTGTGAAAAAATCCTGTTCGATTTTTGAGACATAAGTGTTCATTGAATCGATTGTAAAATCGATTTTCCATGTCCATGTTCCATTTTAAACGCCAAATATGGGCAAATCCACGGACAACTAACAGGCATTAGGACGAACGTTAAGAGGGCGCTTGAGACGCGCACAAGTCAGCAATATTCCTGATGATTTATTGGCGTCAAGTTTCGTGCACAATGACAAACAGGAGTGCAACATTCTCGAAAAACAATGTCAAACAAATTTCGCCTACATAGGCGATTGTAGACTGTAGCCCGAATCTGTATCTGTATGCATGAGACTGTCTACATACCGGCAGAATTCACAGTTTTGTTGTAAAAAGAGACACATTATGCAGAAGTATAATTTGCTGTTATGCGTGTTTGTCAGAGCCTGCAGTTGCTGTGTGACGCGCGTTTGCTGCTGGCGTATCATGATGAGCTGGACCCTCCGAGAAAAGACCGTTAAAATCGATTCCCTATTTTCGTTTTCGAAACTTGCGTTGGTTGGTCCGATCGACTGTGCAATCGATTTTCGAACGTAAAGTGACAGCCCTAGTGCACGCATGCTAGTCCTAATCTACCAGACAAGCTACATCACATAGTATAGCCTATGCGTGCACAGTACACTCAATAGGTGTGTTTTTGTTTGGTTTTTGTAATGAGAGGGACATACTCGATAATGTCAGACCGTCTTAATATTGAGTTCTACATTACTCTTCAAGATTGTCTTTGTGCTTTGGAGTGTCTTGTAATTCTTGTAAGACTCAATCAAGAGAAGAATTGACAAATAGCACCGACAGATGCCAACAAACAAAGACAATCACCAGATTACAGTATGTTACTTTAATCCACGTGACATTTCACGACCTGACAAGGGCCGATTCTGCATGTTCAGTCGATGAAAACAAACTCTGACAGACGCTAGTTTCTGTCACCGTCTATCTGTTCAGTGTGAATTGGCCTTGTGACTCTTTTCTTGTCTGTAAAAACATGTAAATTAAGATATTTTTGTGATGTTAACCAAGTTTGGTAGAGTTGATGACTGTTGGTCTGTTTTTTTTGTCACCCTAGTGGCCTATATGTCGTTTTTTTTTTTTTTTATTTTTTTTTTTTCTATGATATAGTTCTTTTGGTGATATAGGCGAATTCATTCCTTAACATTTATCAAGTATTTTCTATCCCAAATGCATTCCTTTATCCTTTATGATCATCAATCATCATGGACTTCATAATTATACTTGGGGAGCAATGTCACTTGGGATATTAAGACTTGTTTTCATAGATTGCATCTGGATTTTTTGTTTTTTTCTTACTGCACTGATTTTTTTTACTTGTTTACACTTGAAACAAATGTAAAACATCGACCAGTTTTAACAGAAAACTTTCTGTGCAAAGTTCAAAAACGTGAACTTGTGAAAACGCTGATGGCATGCACATGCATATTACGAGTTCAGTCTATAGGTATGCGCGTTTGAATGCAGTGAGGAAAATAAGTATTTGAACACCCTGCTATTTTGCAAGTTCTCCCACTTAGAAATCATGGAGGGGTCTGAAATTGTCATCGTAGGTGCATGTCCACTGTGAGACATAATCAAAAAAAAAAAATCCAGAAATCACAATGTATGATTTTTTTAACTATTTATTTGTATGATACAGCTGCAAATAAGTATTTGAACACCTGAGAAAATCAATGTTAATATTTGGTACAGTAGCCTTTGTTTGCAATTACAGAGGTCAAACGTTTCCTGTAGTTTTTCACCAGGTTTGCACACACTGCAGGGGGGATTTTGGCCCACTCCTCCACACAGATCCTCTCTAGATCAGTCAGGTTTCTGGGCTGTCGCTGAGAAACACGGAGTTTGAGCTCCCTCCAAAGATTCTCTATTGGGTTTAGGTCTGGAGACTGGCTAGGCCACGCCAGAACCTTGATATGCTTCTTACAGAGCCACTCCTTGGTTATCCTGGCTGTGTGCTTCGGGTCATTGTCATGTTGGAAGACCCAGCCTCGACTAGGGATGGGACGATATGAAAATTTAATATCACGATAATAGTGACCAAAATTATCATGATTATCAATATTATCAATATTTTGTTAAAACGAGATGAAAGTGTTCAAAAATAACTGATGCTCACACTGAAAACATTTCAACAAGTTTTATATTTGAAAATCAACAAACAACAAATAAAACAAGCAGATCTATGCACTTTTTTAAGCAAGATTATATTCTGTGGCATTTCCTTCCTTAAAATGACCGTCGTCAATAACAACGCATTATAACAACAGCGCACATGTATCACAACGGACGCGCTCTCTCGTTTCATTCAAATACAACTTGCCGTCTTGCGTCTCCGTTTTCAATTGTATTGAAAATGAAATCAGTTCATTAATTGTTTACTGAGTTTGATAATATTTTTGTGATCATGTAAGATTTAAAACATTAATCTGCCTTCCGCCATTCCTTCTCGAATAAAAAACAACAACTTTGCACGCTGCGGCTGCGTCAGCCTGGGCTGGACAGGATTTACAGTGAGTTATTAAAATCGCAATAATCAAGCACGGTAATTTTAAGCACGGTGTTTAAACGGTAATACTAACCGTCAGTACATTTTATCGTGGTTTATAGTGAAACCGGTAATCGTCCCATCCCTAGCCTCGACCCATCTTCAATGCTCTAAATGAGGGAAGGAGGTTGTTTCCCAAAATCTCGCAATACATGGCCCCGGTCATCCTCTCCTTAATACAGTGCAGTCGCCCTGTCCCATGTGCAGAAAAACACCCCCAAAGCATGATGCTACCACCCCCATGCTTCACAGTAGGGATGGTGTTCTTGGGATGGTACTCATCATTCTTCTTCCTCCAAACACGTTTAGTGGAATTATGACCAAAAAGTTCTATTTTGGTCTCATCTGACCACATGACTTTCTCCCATGACTCCTCTGGATCATCCAAATGGTCATTGGCAAACTTAAGACGGGCCTTGACATGTGCTGGTTTAAGCAGGGGAACCTTCCGTCCCATGCATGATTTCAAACCATGACGTCTTAGTGTATTACCAACAGTAACCTTGGAAACGGTGGTCCCAGCTCTTTTCAGGTCATTGACCAGCTCCTCCCGTGTAGTTCTGGGCTGATTTCTCACCTTTCTTAGGATCATTGAGACCCCACGAGGTGAGATCTTGCATGGAGCCCCAGTCCGAGGGAGATTGACAGTCATGTTTAGCTTCTTCCATTTTCTAATGATTGCTCCAACAGTGGACCCTTTTTCACCAAGCTCCTTTGCCATTTCCCCGTAGCCCTTTCCAGCCTTGTGGAGGTGTACAATTTTGTCTCTAGTGTCTTTGGACAGCTCTTTGGTCTTGGCCATGTTAGTAGTTGGATTCTTACTGATTGTATGGGGCGGACAGGTGTCTTTATGCAGCTAACGACCTCAAACAGGTGCATCTAATTTAGGATAATAAATGGAGTGGAGGTGGACATTTTAAAGGCAGACTAGGGCCCCGATCACACCTGACGCGTTTTTCAGGTTCGAAAACGCGAGGTGCACAGTTTTTACCATCACACAGAACGAGCAGTGCGCTGCGTTTTTTATGTTGCTAGGCAACTACTGAAACAGCTGTCCTGTCAGTCAAGTAAACGTCAAATCAGCCTTTTATTAACTTTATTTACTTTCTGTTAACATTGTGGTAGTTACGGTTCGTGAAGTCGTTAAGCTCCTGGTAACCCGCGAGAGCACCACTAGTTTATCCTCCATCATCGCACTCTCCGGGCGTTCAAGCAACTGTAGCGTTCATCACTACAACGGAAGGCCCGCCTCTCCATTCACTCGATTGGATAGTGGAAAAAAACGCGATGACGTCGGGCGCCTTTTCCGCTCGGAGTTGCTTTTTTTTCAACTTCAAAAACGCGAGGCGCAGCAGGCGGTAAAACGCGAGGCGCAGCAGGCGCATAAACAGCGCGCAGAACGCTCGCTGCCATAGGAAACCAATTGAAAACAGGCGCCTCTCACTGCAAAAAACGCGTCAGGTGTGATCGGGGCCTAACAGGTCTTTGAGGGTCAGAATTCTAGCTGATAGACAGGTGTTCAAATACTTATTTGCAGCTGTAACATACAAATAAAGTTAAAAAAACATATATTGTGATTTCTGGATTTTTTTTTTTTAGATTATGTCTCTCACAGTCACCTTGATTTCCAAGTGGGAGAACTTGCAAAATAACAGGGTGTTCAAATACTTATTTTCCTCACTGTATGTGCACAGGCGTGAATATATGTGCGCAGGCGTTGAATATATGTGCACAGGCGTGAAAATGTGCGCAGGCGTGTAGTCCTTCCCTACAAACCAACCCTCAACAAACTACTTGTCTGGTCTTAAAATTTATAATACAGAATTTGTATTGCTTCCACGTAGCCACGTAAACCGGAATTATCCCGACAACGCTTTATCTGTAGAGAGGTAAAGGGAGGGGAGGGAGGCTTTCACAGGGGAGAGCCTAGTTGACACTTCAGGATTGTGCTGTCGTCGTGGCCAGGCACAGGTCCTTCATCAGATCTGGATACAGCCTGGATCCGGCAGACTGCGGTAAACCTTGAGGAAATATAAAGGCAGGAGTACTGTTGCCATAGCTCAATGAACCTTTTCTCTATTGCTTAATTCTATCTAGCAGCACCAAGACTATAGTGTCTCTTTTGTTTCGCCGTGTTTGAAAGCTGTATACAGAAGAGCTTCTATGCTATTATTGGTCAACATCATGGAAATAAATTAAACCTGCTATTCTTTCTGTCTTGACACTGTAAAGTGTCGGTTGTCGTCCACTATGACACACTATTAAAGCAATTAATTCTAGCGTTCCAATGCCCATTGTAGTTTACGAATCACCATTGCCTACGTCCTGAGTCCTAAGCAGATCGTGCCAAATTCAGGCTGATATTGTGTAGTCTGAACCCGGCATTAGTGTTTTTTATTTTTATTGTTCTTATTTTTCACCATGCCCTGAAGTTACGTAAAAAGTTTCAGGACAGTGCTCCTTCCACTGTCGGTTTGTTTTTTGTGAAATATAAGATTTGGTTTAAGATATAACTGACTGTGTGTACATTAAATTTGTGTCAAAGCATTTTGAGATGAAAGTAGCTACATTTAACCACACAGAGCCAAACACAGCCGCATGAGTGAGCGCTCTTTACAAAGCGTAACTTTACTTTTCATTTATTACTAAAGCACACTTGAAGTACTTCGATACCACAGCAAAAACTATTAGCCTAACAAACATTATTAAAGACAAGTGAACAGTCAGTAATAAAATAAGAACAAATACACAAATTACAAGCAGAGATTAATACTAAATAACAGTTACAAAGTCTAACAGTAGTATTCAGGTAAATGTAAAATAACACTATTTGTTCACTGTAGAAATTAAATATAGGTTCATCTGTTAAAGCTGTATTTTGTTGTTTTATTAACATTAATGACAGACAACTGCAAGAAATTAGACTTCACTTTAAGACCGAATGCTGACAAACATCCGGTTTCTTTCTCAACTGTTCACTTATGACATAACCGAGAGAATACTTGTCGAGACAGGTATTTTGACATAATTTTGTGTGTATGTGTCTGTTCAAGTGCAAGGAAATGCAAAAGAGGAATCAATTCGGTGTTCGAGCACTATCTGAAACGCTCCTCTCTCTCTTTGCGTGCCCGCGCTTCAAGTGTGTGCGGCTGTGCCCGCAGATAACACGCGAGTCCTGATTTTCGCCTCTTCGTCTCCATTTAAATTGGTTTGAATGTGTAAATTGGCAAGACAAAAAATGTTTCTGTTATTTAAATGTACAATTTCCATTACATTTGTGCAACGTTTGGTGCAAAATGAAAATTCAATTATATAATTTACATTTGCCATTTTATAATTTTTTTAATGTGTTAAAATACGGTTTTACCTTATTTACCGGTATTTATTTTAAATAAATAAATTATATAGCTAGTTGTGTAGAGCACTTCTGAAGAATGATTCAAGAAATTGACATTTTTTTCAATATGTCCAAACTGAAAACCAGGATGTTGTATCTAGTTGAGTCATGGTACTGTTTAGACCCAAAACAGCCAATGAAAAACAGTGTTTTACCAAACTACATCAGTCTGAGTTGGCTGTTTTAGAGGGAGTAGTTAAAATCTAGGTCTACATCTTTTAAAGATACAATCCTAACTAGTAACTACTTATCTGTTTGAAATGTCTGCTGATTTATGTTATGGCCAACCCAGTTGAACTTCTAGTGTTTTAATAAAACACACTTAATCCTTTATGTGCAGATACTGTTAAACATTGTGTTGCTGTTTTACAGAAGAATGTCAACTGTTCTTTGTTTGAGTAGCCCAACATATCAACATTGGCTTTACCAATGCTGTGTGTTTGTGCCATGGAACTGCAGTTGGAATCAACTGAAAAAATTCCTTTTGAAAGCAGTCATGTATTTTTGCTATCCATTTGGTGCTATTTTTTACAGAATTTACTTCACCTTTAAAGTTTACACTACCTTTAAAAGTTCTTCATACTAGCTAGCTACTATAAACTGTAATTTATATGTGCATTCATAAATCATCACCATATCCTTTTCGTATTCACAGACACCTGAAGTCCTTATGCATACCAGCTGTGAAGGTGCACCATGAATTTTGAAGAGCAGGGCATGGGGAGGGTAGTCCATTCCTGGGCCAGATTTGCCCCAGCTGGACACACTGCCCTCGAAGAGGCTCTAAGGGTCTTTAACCCCATGTCCAAGGATCTGTCGAACACTGAGAGACAAATGATGTCCTTTCTTCAAGAGCTGAGGAAAGAAGGAGCCAAGCCTGTGATTTTGAGGAGCAAAGATGTGTACGGATACACTTCTTGCACCACAGAGCCAATCTCTTCCAAGATTGGCAGCAAGGTTCAGAAGGTGCAGAAACCTTGCAAGAAGCGAGGACGGAAAGGTTTGAGCAAGACCAAGGATGTGAATTACTCGATGCTCAGTAGAGCAGCGAAGGACATTCTCCAAAACCAACCCAAGATCCTGCTTACCAATCTCTCGGTGGACCGTCTTAAGCAGAATGTTGCAACGGCAATGCTAGATAAACATTCTGTTCAAGCGCAGCAGTGCCTCAAGCTAACAAACATAAAGGGGTTGAGCGGAGGCCACACCGCAAGGTTGCAAATTCACTTTGGTGCTGATTCAAAAAGCGCTCCCAGTTTTGCTGTGGGACGGCCGCCCGATCGCTCTGGAATTCCGTACTCTCCCACAGAAAATGGCAGTCAGACATCAAACGTAGTTGCCTTGGACAACAAACGCGTTTTGTCATGTCCGTTCAAAGTAGATGATGCCCTTATTGGAGACTCTGCCCCAGTAGTCTGTCAAAATGGGTTTGGTCTTAAAGATGGTAGCATTTATAAGAACATTGAAATGGTATCAGGTAAACCTGATGTGATGACCAGTGGTCTAGACAATGGTTCAGTGAGGAGACTCCATTTTCAAAGCTTCAACTGGTCCCAGTCGACACTCACCAATGGACAAGACGTTTCTAGACTGAATGGCAATGGTCTCGAGTGGAAGGTTATAAAAGTCGACGATTCTGTCACAGATGAGGAGGTGAGGAGGAAGGCACAGAAAATCTTGCAAGTTAACTTGTCACCTGTGATACAGATCCATCCCCTTCTTGACTCTGTATAGACTTTTGCTGGGGATTTGTTTTTGTTTCCTCTTTTGTTAAGTTTCCTTGTTTTGCAGAGTTGCGTTTTTTTGGAAACAAACCCTAGTTTAACTCTGGATGGGAGCATTACAGTTACCTCCAAATTTTGCAATTGTCGTCAAGTAGTTACTGACATCATAATCCAAAGATGGGATGCTTTTTTTCCTGCTCTCACAGTATTTTGTTTCCCTGACACATCCCAACCTACGTTTTTTTTGTATTTTTTATCTAACTTCTGAAGGATTGGACTGATGAACAAACCCTTATTTATGACTATGCAGTTCCCAGAATGCTCCTTTTGTTGGAATATTGTGGGCATGGACTGCTGTCTTACTGGATCATGGGAACAGACTGAATTTGTAGAGTGATTTAATACATGCTACTGCTTGAAAAGACAATGATAGCCCGAACTAAGTTGGTCTTTATGGTTTTCTACATCCTTCGATCCTGTTGATGTCAATGTTGCCCAGTTTTTTTTTTTGACATCACCAGTTTTGTAATGTGTTAGTCTGCCGGCATAGACTGCATATATTTTTGTTTAGATTCTAACATGTTCAATTTGGGGGCACTTTTTTGAAGATTAATTTAATTTCAGGGCAAAATAAATGGCCTTATTCTTTGAGAAGAGTGAAAAATAACTGAATCTTTGTACTCTTTCCTTCTCAATGTACTTGTTTCATTCTGCAATCCACTACTCATAAATTCCTAAATTTTTTCTTTAAATGTGCCAACCCTGGTATTTCATTTCTTTTAAAGTTTTGTCGGTGCCATGAACACAAGGAATTGAAAAAATAAAACAAATTTGCTTCATTTTCTGAGTTCTCAGCATCCTGTCAAGCAGTGGACTTGCCTGTCCATTGATTGAACGTACCTCAAACACTTGAATAGGATTATGTTGCTGTCCTTAATCCTGTAGTTGATTCTGTATATCTTTCATTCCATACATCCAGGAGTTGGTTGGTCCATGTTTCTGTTTGTTAAATTGTTGCCATCTTGATTGCCTTCTACACGTTTAACCAGATTCTGAAAATGATAAACTGATCTTCAATACGGTGGTCTTGATCCAGCACTAATTAAGGTGACTTCTAATGGTAGTATCTTATTGGAGAAGGCAAAATGCATTCAGGTTGTCCATTAAGTCTTGCTCAAGATATTTTATTAATGTCAATTTTCTGTCTCACCAGGTTTCATTTGTTGAGGATGTTCATGATTTATGTGCATAGAGTAAGGCACAACAGGATGGAAATTTGCTTCTTATGCACAAGAGGAGGAAGAGATACGTGAGATTGAAGTTAGCATTCAGCAATGCCTAAGGCCTTTGGTTTATAAAGTTTTTTTGTTTGTTTTTTTTTTCTCCCAAGCTAAAGTAGATTATGGCAATGCAGCAGTGTATTGGTGCCACAAGGCAATCGTTTAGAATTTGTTTGAGATTTAAGTTGAGTTAACCAACATATTGGTCCTGTTAAAAATCTTTCATCCACGGTGCAAAATACAAGCAGAAATTATTTTCCTGTTTTTCAGTTTTTATTTCCATCCAGTTGAATCTGTGACACTCAAAAACTGTAAATGTCAGTGTTGTATCTTTAGTTACTGTTATCGAGTTGTGAATTAAAATATGTTTGAGAAATGTTTGGTGTGGATTACTGGGGGTCTCAGTGTGTCCTTTTTTTAAAAAGAACAGGCAACATCAATCAAAAATTTAGTAATTTTGATATCTCCATTAGCGGTTTTATCAGGCTTGGTCATGGTTACATAATGTTATGGGCAATGAAAAATGAAATTAGGTCTTCCTGCTTTAAAAGCTGCTATGTTCAAAGCAGTTTTAAAATATCTAATATACACACCAGAAAACTGCACAAATTAAATTTTATATTATTATGCAAAGTTGCTTGGCAACCATAAATACTTAATGTTTGGCTAATGAACTTGGCAGATGTTAGTTGGCTGATGAATTGCTTATTCTGATTATTACTATTAGTTTATTTAATTGTTTTTTTTTACCGTTGTTGTGTTTTGCCGTATTGATGTTACTGCCACAATAAAGGGGGTTTAGCCAAAAAGCACTGCAATTTAGTAAATCCATTAAAAACAAAAAATTATTTTAGAATTTAATTGTGTTAGAAGATGAACCATCTTATCCTTCCCAGTTTTTTTGTAAAAGGCAGCAGATTTTCCACCATGATGTTCTTGTCCTTTGGTCCAACCATTTTCCAGCCTTGTAAAAGAGAAGCAGCCCTAAAACATGATGCTCCTACCACCATTCTTCTCACAAAATCAGCCAAGGTAGCGCTTGCTATCAAAGCATGAATGTTTTGAAAAGTCTGGTCTCTTCACACCATCAAGTCTTTGTTTAACATTTCAGTATCTCAAATTTTTCAGCTTGAATGATGTTGAATGTTTCACGTGCCATTGTCCAAATTCCACCCATGATGCGATATCTTTCTACACAGGCTTTCTTCTACATTTGTGAAATGCGTAGGGCATGTGTTGCCTTGTGTATTATTTCAACCATCTGTCATGGAGGACCACAGTTTCTTTTAAGTTGCCATAGGCCACTTGATGGCCTCTATTTCACTGGCTTTTCTGGTCTTGGCATGTGAATTTGGAGAAATGCCAGTCTTGCCAGATTAAAATAAAGCTGCAAGAAGCAATAATTGGAATTCACTGTAGGGTATTTAAAGCCATATTTTTTGAGATGTAACAAATGAAGGTTTGTAAAAGGGAAGATGCAAATATTTCCATGTTTATCATTGTTGTACATTGTGGCAAATATAAGATGCAAAAGGAATTATTTGATTAACACCAATAATTTTTGAGGCCAAGTTGTTTGGAATGAGAATAATATGAATTGCTGTCTCATAGAATATACAGCTCTGGAAAAGCATAAGAGCCCCAGACAGCAACATAGTGTCGGCCCAGATCTGTGGAATCCACTTGTACCAGATCTGGGCTGACACTATGTAGTTTCTCTCGATTTACTATTTATCAAAAATCAAGCAGCTCGGCTTGTTTGATGGCTTGTGGCCTTCCATCTACCTCTTGATCACATTCCTGAGGTTTTCAGTAGGGTTCAAGGGCCTCATTTATAACTGTTGCGTTGCGGCACAAAGCATCCCCTGAAAAAGGCATACGCCACTTCCGACGCATAAGTTGTGATTTATAAAAACAAACTTGACAGGAAAATTTGCGCACCACTTTTGGTCAGGAAAAATATTAGAGGGTTCTTGTGTTTCTCTTCAGTGAGTCTGCTTGTTACCAGCAGGTGTTCATCACTAATACTCAATCATCACTTAATTAATCACTTTATTATCTTAACTCTGATTCAGAGTTACTTTAATATTCTTTAGAGTGGGACCAAATGTTCTCTGAGCAGAGTTATTTTAATTCTGGGGATTTTGCTGTGCATGAAATCATGACTGAGAAGCTAAAAAAAAAATGATATACTAAATATAGCTGCAAGCAGCAATACGGGGCCAAGCCCTGCAAGGCAGAGCAAGCAACAGCCGCTGTAGCGCAATGCGGAGCCAGAAGAGCAAAACATCAGAAATTTAATGTACATCAAGCACAGTAAGCACATCAATTACAGCAGCACAGCTAGCATTTAAGCACCAACAGCAGTGCAGAGCCGGAAGGAATTTAAATTATTATTTTATACACAATTTCAAAGTCGCCCCACACTGGTCTCGAACCCACGACCACAATGGTTCGGGATTCATGACGCATGGTTGAACCACTTGCGCCACCCAGAGGACATGTTTTACAAAGCTGCAGAGGAGAGGCTTCAGTGTGTGAATGAGCACACAAAATCATGTTAACGAGATTAGCATGCTAAGCTAACTTAATGCTAATATAGCTTATGATGTGGTACATCCAATGCTGGCAAAATAGATATCCTCAGATTCGACATGACGCAAGGAATCGATAGACACCAATTTTATGATTTTGTGACAAACTGTTCACAAGTTACAGCCTCTGAACCAATTATGGGTTGACCTCATTAAGTTTGCGACATCATAACTTTTTTTTTCCAGTATAGCAAAAAAATCGGGGACAGTACTTTTATGCGGCTCAGTCCGAAGATCATTTGAGTACATGTTTGGACAAAATTAGACCAATTTTGAAGGAGGAGTAGCGAAAAAACTGTTTTACATTCACTCCAATATGGCGGCCAGTCACATTGTTGATAAATAACATATGAGATATCGTTGAAATCGGCATAAGCCAAGGAATATATTGACATAAAGAAATCAAATTTCAAGCAATGTTAGCAAAAGTTATAAGCGTTTTTTCAAAAAACAATGATATCTCTGGAACACTAGGTGGCGCTGTGATCAAATTTCTCAGGTACCTTCGGGCCATGCTAATGATGATCCATACCAAATTTGGTGAAGAAATTTCAAATAGTTTAAAAGATATTGCAAATTATGACATCATTCAAAATGGCGGACACGTGGTACATCCCATCATGGCAAAATCGATATGCACGGATTTGTCATGACCCAAGGAATCGATAGACACCAAGTTTATAATTTTCTGACAAACTGTTCATAAGTTATTGGCCAAAATATGCATTTTCCATATCTCATGACCCGTAGGTGGCGCTGTTCCCAACTTTGGCATGGAACCTCAGATCATGCTTCCGATGAAGTGTACCAATTTTCGTTTCGATTGATCAAAGTTTGGCCGAGCTATAGCTTCTGAACCAATTTTGGGTCGACCTCGTTAAGTTTGCGACGTCATAACTTTTGATCAGAGAAGAATAAAAAAAATCGGGGACAGTACTTTTATGCGGCTCAGTCCGAAGATCATTTGAGTACATGTTTGGACAAAATTAGACCAATTTTGAAGGAGGAGTAGCAAAAAAACTGCATACTGTACTTTTCAAAATGGCCACTACTGTAATGGGCGGAGTCTTAATGTAAGATATTGGTTCTAATCAGCATGATGAGATGAATCAGGTGTACTAAGTTTCATTTTTCTAGATCAAAGGGTTCAAAAGTTATAACCATTTCAATGTTGAATTTTTGAACTGCTGGTGGCGCTATAGAGTTGGACCTAGAGACTCAAAAATTGCTACAATTACTTTTCATTACCATCACTACAAGTGTGCCAAATTTCATCATTTTCCTATGTATGGTTCATAGGGCTGCCATAGACTTCAAGAGGAGGAAGAAGAATAATAATAATAATAATAAATATAGCTGCAAGCAGCAATACGGGGCCAAGCCCTGCAAGGCAGAGCAAGCAACAGCCGCTGTAGCGCAATGCGGAGCCAGAAGAGCAAAACATCAGAAATTTAATGTACATCAAGCACAGTAAGCACATCAATTACAGCAGCACAGCTAGCATTTAAGCACCAACAGCAGTGCAGAGCCGGAAGGAATTTAAATTATTATTTTATACACAATTTCAAAGTCGCCCCACACTGGTCTCGAACCCACGACCACAATGGTTCGGGATTCATGACGCATGGTTGAACCACTTGCGCCACCCAGAGGACATGTTTTACAAAGCTGCAGAGGAGAGGCTTCAGTGTGTGAATGAGCACACAAAATCATGTTAACGAGATTAGCATGCTAAGCTAACTTAATGCTAATATAGCTTATGATGTGGTACATCCAATGCTGGCAAAATAGATATCCTCAGATTCGACATGACGCAAGGAATTGATAGACACCAATTTTATGATTTTGTGACAAACTGTTCACAAGTTACAGCCTCTGAACCAATTATGGGTTGACCTCATTAAGTTTGCGACATCATAACTTTTTTTTTCGAGTATAGCAAAAAAATCGGGGACAGTACTTTTATGCGGCTCAGTCCGAAGATCATTTGAGTACATGTTTGGACAAAATTAGACCAATTTTGAAGGAGGAGTAGCGAAAAAACTGTTTTACATTCACTCCAATATGGCGGCCAGTCACATTGTTGATAAATAACATATGAGATATCGTTGAAATCGGCATAAGCCAAGGAATATATTGACATAAAGAAATCAAATTTCAAGCAATGTTAGCAAAAGTTATAAGCGTTTTTTCAAAAAACAATGATATCTCTGGAACACTAGGTGGCGCTGTGATCAAATTTCTCAGGTACCTTCGGGCCATGCTAATGATGATCCATACCAAATTTGGTGAAGAAATTTCAAATAGTTTAAAAGATATTGCAAATTATGACATCATTCAAAATGGCGGACACGTGGTACATCCCATCATGGCAAAATCGATATCCACGGATTTGTCATGACCCAAGGAATCGATAGACACCAAGTTTATAATTTTCTGACAAACTGTTCATAAGTTATTGGCCAAAATATGCATTTTCCATATCTCATGACCCGTAGGTGGCGCTGTTCCCAACTTTGGCATGGAACCTCAGATCATGCTTCCGATGAAGTGTACCAATTTTCGTTTCGATTGATCAAAGTTTGGCCGAGCTATAGCTTCTGAACCAATTTTGGGTCGACCTCGTTAAGTTTGCGACGTCATAACTTTTGATCAGAGAAGAATAAAAAAAATCGGGGACAGTACTTTTATGCGGCTCAGTCCGAAGATCATTTGAGTACATGTTTGGACAAAATTAGACCAATTTTGAAGGAGGAGTAGCAAAAAAACTGCATACTGTACTTTTCAAAATGGCCACTACTGTAATGGGCGGAGTCTTAATGTAAGATATTGGTTCTAATCAGCATGATGAGATGAATCAGGTGTACTAAGTTTCATTTTTCTAGATCAAAGGGTTCAAAAGTTATAACCATTTCAATGTTGAATTTTTGAACTGCTGGTGGCGCTATAGAGTTGGACCTAGAGACTCAAAAATTGCTACAATTACTTTTCATTACCATCACTACAAGTGTGCCAAATTTCATCATTTTCCTATGTATGGTTCATAGGGCTGCCATAGACTTCAAGAGGAGGAAGAAGAATAATAATAAATATAGCTGCAAGCAGCAATACGGGGCCAAGCCCTGCAAGGCAGAGCAAGCAACAGCCGCTGTAGCGCAATGCGGAGCCAGAAGAGCAAAACATCAGAAATTTAATGTACATCAAGCACAGTAAGCACATCAATTACAGCAGCACAGCTAGCATTTAAGCACCAACAGCAGTGCAGAGCCGGAAGGAATTTAAATTATTATTTTATACACAATTTCAAAGTCGCCCCACACTGGTCTCGAACCCACGACCACAATGGTTCGGGATTCATGACGCATGGTTGAACCACTTGCGCCACCCAGAGGACATGTTTTACAAAGCTGCAGAGGAGAGGCTTCAGTGTGTGAATGAGCACACAAAATCATGTTAACGAGATTAGCATGCTAAGCTAACTTAATGCTAATATAGCTTATGATGTGGTACATCCAATGCTGGCAAAATAGATATCCTCAGATTCGACATGACGCAAGGAATCGATAGACACCAATTTTATGATTTTGTGACAAACTGTTCACAAGTTACAGCCTCTGAACCAATTATGGGTCGACCTCGTTAAGTTTGCGACATCATAACTTTTTTTTTCCAGTAGAGCAAAAAAATCGGGGACAGTACTTTTATGCGGCTCAGTCCGAAGATCATTTGAGTACATATTTGGACAAAATTAGACCAATTTTGAAGGAGGAGTAGCGAAAAAACTGTTTTACATTCGCTCCAATATGGCGGCCAGTCACATTGTTGAAAAATAACATATGAGATATCGTTGAAATCGGCATAAGCCAAGGAATATATTGACATAAAGAAATCAAATTTCAAGCAATGTTGGCAAAAGTTATAAGTGTTTTTTCAAAAAACAATGATATCTCTGGAACACTAGGTGGCGCTGTGATCAAATTTCTCAGGTACCTTCGGGCCATGCTAATGATGATCCATACCAAATTTGGTGAAGAAATTTCAAATAGTTTAAAAGATATTGCAAATTATGACATCATTCAAAATGGCGGACACGTGGTACATCCCATTATGGCAAAATCGATATCCACGGATTTGTCATGACCCAAGGAATCGATAGACACCAAGTTTATAATTTTCTGACAAACTGTTCATAAGTTATTGGCCAAAATATGCATTTTCCATATCTCATGACCCGTAGGTGGCGCTGTTCCCAACTTTGGCATGGAACCTCAGATCATGCTTCCGATGAAGTGTACCAATTTTCGTTTCGATTGATCAAAGTTTGGCCGAGCTATAGCTTCTGAACCAATTTTGGGTCGACCTCGTTAAGTTTGCGACGTCATAACTTTTGATCAGAGAAGAATAAAAAAAATCGGGGACAGTACTTTTATGCGGCTCAGTCCGAAGATCATTTGAGTACATGTTTGGACAAAATTAGACCAATTTTGAAGGAGGAGTAGCAAAAAAACTGCATACTGTACTTTTCAAAATGGCCACTACTGTAATGGGCGGAGTCTTAATGTAAGATATTGGTTCTAATCAGCATGATGAGATGAATCAGGTGTACTAAGTTTCATTTTTCTAGATCAAAGGGTTCAAAAGTTATAACCATTTCAATGTTGAATTTTTGAACTGCTGGTGGCGCTATAGAGTTGGACCTAGAGACTCAAAAATTGCTACAATTACTTTTCATTACCATCACTACAAGTGTGCCAAATTTCATCATTTTCCTATGTATGGTTCATAGGGCTGCCATAGACTTCAAGAGGAGGAAGAAGAATAATAATAATAATAATAATAAGAAAACTAACAGATACAATAGGTGCCATAGCCCCTTCGGGGCTTGGCCCCTAATAAATAGAAATATTTGTAGTGGATGCAATGCTTTCGAACATTTTTCCTGTGGTATGCTGTTTTAATGTTTAACTACTGAGAGGATTGCTTATCATGATAATGGCAGATTGTCTGAGAAAATATCTTTGTGCAAATAATGCACAATAAGGCCTATCTGTTTCCATTCAAAATATAAATCCCTTAAAAATACTATTTGGCCAGTGGAAAAGATTGAGAAAAACTTTCTCTGAAAAGTATTTTACATCATTTGATGTATTTATTCAAAAACAAGGCAAGGATAGGATACTAAATGATTTTTAGCAATGTAATGTGACGGCAAATCTGTATCTTTTATTTTTCTAATGTCTTGTACCGTTAAACACGGTATCACATGGATGAATATGCATATGCAAATGATATGCAGATGGAGATATGCATAGTAAAACTAGACGTTGTAAGCTCCATATATGGTTATTTCGGGGAGGAGACAGGGTGGAGGGTGGGTATGCATGTGCGCACAATCTTCTGCTGACTGGGATTTATAAAGGGAATTTTTCTGGCGTACGCACGGTTTTATAAGTCAGAATTTTTTTATCATACGTCATTTTTGGCTTTCGGGCGCACGTACGCTTTTAGTAAGAATCCTACGCACAGTATTATAAATGAGACCCCTGGTCTGGAGTTTGGGCTGGCCATGACAGGGTCTTGATCTGGTGGTCCTCCATCCACATCTTGATTGGCTGTGTGGATTAGAGTGTTGTCCTGTGGGAAAAACAAATCATTCGAGTTGGGGAACATTGTCACAGCAGAAGGAAGCAATTTTTCTTTCAGGAGAACCTTTTATGTGGCTCGAGTCATACATCCTTCACAAAGACGGATCTGCCCGATTCCAGCCTTACTGAAAACCCCCAGATCATCACCAATTCTCTACCAAGTTTCAATATGCTCCATTCCACATAGTCCGATCAAAGTGTGGATTGAGAACCACCAGATCAAGACCGTGTCATGGTCAGCCCAAACTCCAGACCTGAACCCCACTGAAAACCTTTGGAACGTGATCAAGAGGGATCGAGGTCGCAAGCCATCAAACGAAGCCGAGCTGCTTGGATTTTTGTGCCAGGAGTGGCATTAAGTCGCCCAACAGCAATGTGACCGACTGATAGAGAGCATGCCAAGATGCATGAAAGCTGTGATTGGAAATCAGGGTTATTCCACCAAATATTGATTTCTAAACTATTCCTAAGTGAAAATGTTAGTATTGTGTTGTTTTCTTTGCATTATTCGAGGTCTGAAAACATGGAATATTTTTGTTAATTTGACCAGTTATCAATTTCTGCAAAAAAGGCACTCTAAATGACAAAAAAAAAAATTCAACTTTGGAAGAAATGTTGTCGGTAGTTTCTATACTGAAACAAAAATGTTCATTTTACTCAAACATATAAATAGTAAATCCAGAGAAACTTTTGCAGTGGTGTATCCAGAAATTTTTACCAGAGCTGTATATCTACTTACAGACTGTGCATGAAACGCATGATGGCGCCTCACTTTGATAGAATGTTTTTAGCACATTTTATCCAGGCCTCTGGAACCAAGAAACTGGAAATTTCTTGGGTGTACCAAAGCTTATGAAAATAACTCATTCCGTTAAAGTTTCAGCCATAATAGTAGCCATACCCTCTACTTGTATGTAGTCCAGTTCAATCTTCCTGCTCTGTTGTCATTCCAATCGGGAAACTAACGTTAGATGACTATTTTCCCAAACCTGTTAAGCGTAAACCCCACTCCATGGCGGATTTCATTGGTAAACTCAATCAAGCTATCGCCCGTCAATAATAGTTCAGTCTTAATGGATGGATCAGCACAGTAATGTGATAGCTGATAGATATATCAGGAGGTGTACCAATGCCTTATCAGAGGTAACATTTGGGTTTAGGTTAGGGGTTTCTGGAAATACTTTTTTGAATTGGAATTTTAATCTTTTGAATCGACTGTGGGGCAGGGTTTGTGCTTAACTGGTTTGGGAAAAATAATTGCGATTATTTTGCAGAAGTAGGTTTTGCTAAAAAAAAATTGATCTAATTTACATAAGCACTTGCATTTGTGCGACAAGTTTTCTGTCTCAAGGACTTATCGTTTAGACTCAAAGATGTGTTTTGGGCTAGACAGATGATTAAAAAAAAATCCTGGGTTTAAACACCTCATTCTTGAAGCTCTAAAAATATCAGTTCAACACGGTCACACAATAAATATTTAGGGACTGAACCAAATCCATCCAACCAACACAAGGCCAATCCTAAACTTCTGGTCTCATCGCCACATAATTTCTTTGGCATTTGAGGAACTCTGTTTGGCATGATATAACTACAGACTGCTGAATTATTGAAAGGACTGCAACTTCTTTGCAGCTGATGTATGCCTCTTGGTGGCTCCCAGAGGTCTCCCGATGTCTGTTCTGGGCATGTGGTTTTGGTGGACAGCCAATCCTGGCCACATTCATAGAAACTGATGGCTAAACATAAGAACGGTTAGACAATGTAACAAATGCAGAAAATTATTTTATGTTGTTTTGAAAACAATACTGATCATCATTTGCATGATTTTGTAGATGCGAGGTGGATTTTTAAAACGTCTTTGCTCAATGTGGTTCTCGGACCTCTATATAACTCTTCTTTTGCCATTTTGTTTTGCTGTCCAAACTTGACATTTGCTCGCTGAACAACAGGTGTATTTTGATTTATCTTACTCAAAGTCAGCAAGCTGCATTTCTTCTCCAATACCTGGCCACCTCTCCATGTTTACTTAAAAATTTGTTAGCTTTTACAGACAAACACCACATGCCACCTTGACTACGTTATAGTCTCCTCCTTTCATACATTTCAAAGCAAACACAATGAAAGGTGTGACAAGACAGATTTGTGTGTGACCCAGTAGCCTCTCTGTCTAGAGTGGGGATGGGTGTCGCTGCTTTGTTGCGGAAGAGCGCGATGAAAATGGGGGGATGGGAAATGAGTGGAACTGGAAGAATGGTGGAGGAGAAGAACAGCTATGAATACACTGCAGTCCTCATTAGCCCCTGGGTCCTAAAGCCCTCGGGATATTTCCCAAATCACAGAAATTAGCAAAGAAAATGTACCTTAGAATAGTCAATGCACTGTTGTATGATCTTTTTGAAGTTGTTTATCACCACAGTCCATTCAAAACTGTATATAGCTGTTAGGTCCGTTTTTGCTTGCCAAAAATAGCTTCCTGTATGAGGCCTAACACACTCACTGCCAATGATTGATGTACCAAATTATTACTTCAGTATTTGCAAGGCAGTGCTGCATTGATATTAATCAGACATATCATCCTTACAATTAATCAAACACTATCTTTAAAAAAACCCCATTTAGGATTAATTCAGCTTGAACTGTTTAACATGCACACTCGTTTTAAACTATATTTTGTAAACTACATTATTTATTTGTGGTTTTTGAGACTTGGTCTACTTTCTTAAATTCAAATACACACTCGGTTGTGATTCGTCTTTGCTTTCTAGCATCTGCCAAAACCGCAACATAAAATTTGAATTCAACTAAAGTCTAAAATGTATACTTATCTCAGTTCAAAACGCTGAACATTTTAACTTGTTTTTCATTAAAAAACCCACACTAAAATCAAAACGTTGACTTTTTTTAATCAGACCAATTTTCCCATCTATTGCAGGCATAAATAAAGGATGTTGTCTTCCCATCAAGTAGTATGATCAGGTGGTAGTTTTCCTCTGGGGAATTTTCACTCTTCTCCCTCCTGCGTTATGCTTCAGTTGTCTGCAATATTACTGAACAAGACAAAAATACCCTTCTGTTTTGTCAACAAGACCTTTGGGATTATGCATTGCAGTTGGAGACATTAATGAAACCCCAGGTTTTAGTCCCTGGACAGTTGATTTTCTTTACGATTGACCAATTAGAGAACCCTCTCAAAAACAACAGGTAAACTAACAACTGTACCCAGTGTTTTTAGCAGATGCCTTTATTGAACTGAAAGCACCACGGTAGGCTGATGTTGTCTAGGACATAATTAGGGTCTTTTATTTTTAGGTTCAACCATATAGAAAAGTGTTGTGGAAACTTCCTCCAGCCAGGTAGTCTGTAGTAGTTGACTGATAGCAGGTAAACAAAGGGAGAGGAGGTCGACGCTGCTGTCTGTGCTAGTCGAGGAGGTTGGGTGGGTCTGTAGCGGGTGAATCCTGAAACAAACAAATTTAGATAAGGATAACTCATCTACAAATGTGTTTGACCAGTAGAAATGGTCAAATAATTGCAAGTTGTTAAAATTACAAGCACATAGGTTTTTCTATATTTACCCCAAATGGTTCTGCAAATGCCCTGTAGCCGCTGTATAAAGGGTTTGGGATGGATACTAAAGCAGAGTTTCCACCACTTTTTGTGGAAGCACCATCTTCATCATCATTCTGTTGAACGATAAATAAGGCATTACACTCATTCATCTTCAACCAGAATCAACATTGGCTTGGCTTTTCAGAGATGGCGAGAATTGAGGGATTTGAAATGTTGTGAAAGCAATGCGGAGATGTAATTTTTATTACTCAACAGGTGAGTCAAGTATTTTATTAAGCAGATAAATTGCCATATGTAGCTCTCTAACTGTCGTGAAGGGTCAAATTCATCCGCACAGTCATAGATAGGTAGGTAGATAGATAGATGGATAGATAGATAGATAGATAGATAGATAGATAGATAGATAGATAGATAGATAGATAGATAGATAGATAGATAGATAGATAGATAGATAGATAGATAGAACACAGACAGACAGACAGTTTTATGTAGCTAGAAAACTAGTAGAATTAGGGTCAGACATTTAGGTCAGGTTTGTACAACGTTAAAGTGTCTTTGTCAAGTCAAGATAAATATCTGAAGCTCCATTACGCCAACTTACCTTGAAGTACTGGAAGCGAAAGGCATCATTCTTGTGCTTGAGGAAATAGTATGCGAGCCCAGCAACAATCCCAACAATGGCGATGACAATCAGCACAGTGGTCACTGCAACACCGCTGGACTGTGAGATCGGAAGGACTGCTGGCACCTGAAAATTAGATTGTAAATTTCACCGTATGTAACACCATTAACGACTTAATAAATATTGACAAAAAAATATTGATTGAGAATTTATTTGTGAGGTCTAGATTTTGACAAAGCTATGGCTGTCTACTACTATGTCTACTAGACAGTGCCCACTGCAGAACCATCTTTCCTGTAGCTCAAACAGTAGAGCGTTGGCGCTTGCAACGCCAAGTCATGGGTTCGATTCCCAGGGAAAACAAGAACTGATAAGAATGTAAAAATGTATACCTTGAAAATGCAATGTAAGTCACTTTTGATAAAAGCGTCTGCCAAATGCATAAATGTAAATGTCTACTACTAATGATGTTGACTTGCTTTAGTTAGTCTGGTGAAATTTTAGATATTTTGATATTACATTTAGGAATGGACAGACAGACGGATAGATTGGTGGGTGGATGGATAAATGGATAGAGGGACGGATGAATGGAAGGATGGGTGGATGGATGGATGGATAAAGGGACAGATGGGTGGGTGGGTGGGTGGATGGATGAATAGAGGAACGGACGGATGGATGGGTGGATGGATGGATGGATGAATAGAGGAACGGACGGATGGATGGGTTGGTGGATGGATCGGATGAATAGAGGAACGGACAGATGGATGGGTGGGTGGATTGATGGAAAGTGCAAAACATAACTGCTGCAATCTAAACCATTGGTGTAAATGCAATTATCCATGATCCTCTAAATGAATTCTGCCTGTACATCCATAAAGCAAAGCAGTTCTCCAATATGCTCCATTGTACTCATACAAAAGTGGCCACTTACTGGAACAGGTGGAGCTCTCAAAGGCCCATCAATGACATGGATCAGACCATTGATGGCTGGAATGTTCCAGTCCAATATAACCTTCTTATTCACCAGTTTTTGGGGTTGAGAGTTCTGTGGAAACCAATAAAGCATACAGATTGCTTGACATTGTCTAGGAAGTGATCCCTAAGCGGTGTAAAGCTGCGTGGGTTTGTTTACCTCAGTCTGACTGGTGGAATTGGAGGGAATCGTTACAATGAGGTCGGAGCCCAGGCGAGACGGGATTACAGTGTTGTGCTTCATGTCCTCGTAGTAGTGAAGACTATTGATGCTAGATATATGATACTGCAAATCCCTCCATGATAAAGTCTGAGAAAGGACACAAACTGAATCAAGGCCAGCAGAGAAAGAGCGTGTCCAAATGGTTCCTCCTTTCTTTGTTAGTTTTCTTCTTCTTAGTTTTCACACTTAAAAAATGTTCATAATGAGAATTATTTTTGGCTTATATTGATAATCACCTTGTTTGCAGAGAAACCGGCGTTATGAGGTACAAAAACTGTAATGTTTAAAGATTTGTCGGACAAGGACTTCAGCAGGTTCTTGCCCTCCTCTCCATCCTCGGCGTACTTCAGTAAAGTCTGTAGAAGGAAACCGACAGGAAACATGACTCCATTGTTATGAAATTAGAGGAATGTTACTCGTTGAATATATTACTTAATTTCTATTGGCAGCAATTGAGTGACAAAAAAATCTATTCACTTCAGTTGTTGTTTTTCAATAAGATTTGTTTTTCATTGCTTAATTTTTCCTTTCTTTAACCAAAATTATTAAAAACAAAATGTTTTTTTGGGAATGTTTTCCATCCGATTTCCATCCTGTTAGTCTTTTGCTTTTAATTAGAAAAGCCAGTTCCTTGATGACATCATCCTCCAGGAAGTGGCATAATTTTGGAAGGGAAACAACAGCACAAACATCTCTATGTTTTAGCAATGGATTCAATGAATTCTGTGATGCTTTGTTAGCTGGATTCCAACAACATTCATCCTATTATCCTAACTTTAGCGCTTTATTTCCCTCCTTTTAATTTTCTTGACATTGGGTAATTAATCAAAAGATATAAGTTGTAATTTATGATTAAAATGATATGTTATAATTAATGTTTAAGAGACTGACCAGGATCATATTTCTGAATTTTGGGGTCAGTAATATTTTAATGTTTTTAAAAGACGTCTGTTATGCTCACCAAGGTTGCATTTATTTGATACAAATTACAGTAATCTATTGCGAAATATTATTACAATTTAAAATAACTGTTTTCTATTTTAATCTATTTTAACAATTAATAATTAATTCCTGTGATAAAAGCCTTATTTTCAGCATCATTACTCCAGTCTTCAGTGTCACATGATCATTCAGAAATCATTCTAATATGCTGATTTGATGCTCAGTCAGAAACATTTCTTATTATTATCAGTGTTGAAAATAAGTGTTGCATCATATTTCTGTGAAAACCGTGATACTTTTTTTCCAATATTCTTTGATGAACAGAAAGTTCCAAATAACAGAATATATTTGAAATATAAAAACTTTCTTAATGTCTTTATTATCTCTTTTGATCAATTTAATGCATCCTTGCTGAATAAATGTAATAATTTCAGTCAGAAAACCCCAAACTTCTGAACAGTAGTATAAATACTTGAGTTTACAGTAATGCACAGTACAAGTTTACTGTAAACGTTGTAAACGCAACATTGTTTTCTGTAGTTTGAGGTTACTTACTGTGTAAAACACTGAAAAATTGGAAGTGGAGGCAACAACCGAGGCCAAGTCTCCATTACAGAATTCCCCGCTTCCAACGTATCCAGGTCCACATTCACAAGACACCTCTGTATAAGAGAAAAACGGACGTTATTTCACATCAAGACTGTTTAGATTCTCTAAAATGTTAAATTACATTTTAAATTCGAAGCATTTCCTGACCATTCATCCTGTAGCAGTACGCATCGTACGGCCAACTGGCGTTGACTGGCTCTTTGTACAACACAATACCGACATGATTGTCTCCACATTTAGCAGAGGGAAACCGGATCGGATAGCCCACTTTCTTCCCATCAATCCATCCTGCCACACATAGATGCATTCCCAACTGGAACAATAAGAAAAGCTTTATTTTATAATGGAAATTATCCAGCCATTACTCCAGTTTTCACTGTCACATGATCCTTCAGAAATCATACTAATATGATTTGGTGCTCAAGACACATTTGTCATTATAAATCATTATCAATGTCTGAAAACAGTATTAATATTTTTGTGGAAAATGTGATGCATTTTCCATTGATCTTTGATGAATGAAAAATGTATGATTTAATAAAAAAAAACCTGCAAAATTGTTTGCAGAACCGCTGTCTAAAGCTGCATCACATTTACCGTAGCATGGCGAAATTACATGAGCGATATTCTATTTCAATAGGAATCTGCGTGTTCAGGAGTTTCGCAGGAGAGCGAAATGGTTCCCCATGCAGTTTTCACTTATATTCAAGTTGGTCATGTGAATTCACCGCACCAGCCAACAGAAAGCTGCTCGGTTTGAAAGAGACTTTGATGTGTGAACCTTGATTCATACATTGACAATAGACCTTTTTTGGCAGCGATATTTTTTGGCACCTTAAGCTCAAAAGCTGTTGCTGTTACGACACCGTAAATGCAGGATGTGTGCAGTCTTGGGTCGGGGTCAAAAGTCACCTGTTGCGCATCAGACAGCTGCGAGAACGTAGCAAGAGTGGCTCCCTCAGCCTTACAAGCTTCCTGTGCTCGGATGAAATCCAGTTTATACTTCCCCTCAGAAGAGCGCAGGTGGAAGACACCTGCAGTTTTTGCTGAAACGCAAGAACGAAAGAATTTGTTTCTAAGGTAAAACACTACAGGAAAATTGTTTCATGCACTGGTCAATTTTGAGATTTTGGGCTATTTGGACAATTTTCAAATCAGTGGAATTAAAACATTTATTACACTTTATCTACTTGTGTCTGTAGATTTCAATTACAATACACATCTTTAAAAGCCGTGAGTCAGAAATCTCCACTTCAGCAGCACTTACATACACCAAACTTTGTGTCTTGCCTTAAAAAAATGTTTGTTTGTTTTTTTAACTTTTTGAATTGTAAAATCATACTGTGGAAATGAAGGTCTTTGCAAATCGCTTTGGGGTCGCAGCCAGCGTTGTCCTCCAGACAGCGGTCAACAGGGGGCACCACATTCTCCAAGCACTGGATTCCGTTTCCCACATAACCAGTGCGACATTCGCAGCGCCTCATGTTCTGCCACAAGGTAAATGTTGCACATTTCGTTTAACTTTAACAGCTCTTGGCAAATAACAACAAAGAAAAGCAAAAGTTCCACGTACAGGTCCGGTGAAAATGCATTCTGCGAAATCGCTGCAGCCACCATTGGCCTCCTCTACACATCGGTTGACGGGCATGCAGATGCGGCCGTCTCCAGAGTATCCGGTCCGACAGGAACAGTTAACGTTGACACCGGTCTGCAAACAGTCTGCTTCTTCGTGGCAGCCTCCGTTATATTCACTGCAAAGATCGGGAGCTAAAAAAAAAAAAGTCAAAATGTAGGATGAAATTCGATTTTATCCATTGGGAAGCATCCACAATAAGACTAGGAATGTGTACACTTCTTGTTTCCCATTACAAATACCTGAAAATTCTTAAATCAATATACATTTACTTGAGAAGGAAAATGATGGAAAGGAAATAAAGGACAATTTTTATATATTTTTTTTTCATGTGAACATGAATTCAGAATAGACATCTTACAGTCAGCTGGTCTAAAGACCCGTTCACACCAAGGACAATAACTATAAAAATAATGATAAAGATATAGTTCTAAAAATAGTTCTCTCCACTCCACAACTATAACATCAACATCACAGAGAAAATACATACGTTTTTAGAACAATGTTTTCCAGCTAATGAAGGATAAAAGCATTGACAGCCAATCAGAATCCATAATACTTTGAAGAGCTTTAGCATTTAAAGCGGAAGACAACATAACTGGCGCTTAGAATAAACAGAATGATATTGTTTTTATAGTTATCGTTCTTGTTCTTAATACAACAGATGTGATTCAAAACCCACCCGTGCAGTTGATGCCATCTCCTCCGTAGGGCGGCACACATTCGCACTGATTATTAGGGAGGCATACTGCGTTGAGACCACATGCGGGAGAGCAGACCGGCTTGACTTCTGTTAAAAACAGGCAAAAGAGAGTGTTGGTTAAAAAAATGCTTTAAACAAACAACAAAATGCACTTGATAGAAAACCAGAAAATTAACATTTAAATTTATGTCTTGTTTTCCAGTATAAAGATAACTGAACTTGTTTCAAGGTAATATATTTATTAATCATTATAAAATAAATACAGTAAATACATAATAAATGTGTTTATTTTTAATACACCAATATAATATATTTTTTTCTTGTTTTTTAGTATAAACATCACAAAATCTGGTTTCATTTAATATCGTCAAAATGTAATAAAATTTTATAAAAGTAAATTTGTCTTGTTCTAAATACTTTTTTAAGTACCTAAAATATTGAAGATTTTTTGTTTGCAGAATTGTAAGTGAGTAATTGTATGGAGCCCATAAAGTGACATGGTGATGGAAAAAAATATGAAATGGGGAAAGCAAACATTTTGCGAACGAACACAAAGTTTGTCGGGGGAACTCAAATATTTTGCAAGCGAACACAACATTTCTTGGTGGAACACATTTTGCGAGCGAATGTAAAGTTCCCTGGGGGAACACAAACGTTTTGTTAGCGAACGCAAAGTTTGTCGGGGGAACTCAAATATTTTGCAAGCGAACACAAATTGTCTTGGGGGAACATAACCATTTTGCAAGCGAATGTAAAGTTTCCCGGGAAGACGCAAACATTTTGCTAGCGAATGCAAAGTTTCTGGGGGGAACTCAAATATTTTGCAAGCAAACACAAATTTATTTGGGGAACGCAAATTTTTGGTGAGTGAACACAAAGTTTTTCGGGGGAACACAAAAATTTTGCGAGCAAACACAGTTTCTCAGGGGGACACAAATATTTTGCAAGCAAATGCAAAGTTTCTCAGGAGAATGCAGACATTCTGTGAGCGAACGCAAAGTTTCTCAAGGGAATGTACAATATTTGAAAGAAAAAGCAAAACATTGACATCATTTTCCAATCCATCCCATATTTTTTTCCTCCATCATGTCCCTTTTAGGGGCTCCCTTTAGGGGCACCATGGTGATATTTGTCAACAATTTATTTCTTTTCATTGTTGAACAAGTCAAATACATTTTCTGTGGTAATCTACGCAGATTTCGTCTCGCATTTAACCCCAAACATATCTTAATAATCCAATACATTCAATACAGTTTTCCATGTGAAGCCTGCTCTTACCGATTTTTGATTCACAGTGTTTACCAGTCCACCCCTCTTGACAGAAACAGCTGCCATCACCATCCAGACCGTCATTACAATTGCCATTTCTGGTGCAGTTACATGCTGTGAGAAAAAAATTATAAACTGTGAATTATAGCTGTTAACACAAAGTAGAGTAGTACAACTACCATAAAAATACATTTCAATATTAAAAAGTCATCAGTCTCCGGTACCTCGTGAATTTAGAAAATTTAAGTTTATTTTTCTTACCCTTTTGGAAAATTCTCTAATTTTCTTCTTTAAAGCATAAACCTCGCTATATTTTTGTGAGATTAATGCAAAAAAATTAACAAAGACCAAAAACTATTCGAAAAGTGTGAAAACTGACAATGATTTCAATTAAAATGGTACCAGCCAACTTGTCAGTAGCTCTATTTTATCTCCTTCCAAAAGCCAATTTCTACCTACAGTTCTGTTCATTTTGGACTCGGTTCCTACATATTATGTAGTACCCTGCATAATTATTCTTACAGTTCGGTAGTCTGATTTGCCTGTTCACTTAGTCTTCAGCAATTATTGTGCATATTGCATAAGGAATTGGACTGTTAGAAATAGTTCACGGTTTTAAAACAGGGCTGACTGAATGGGTTACCTGTGCAGTTCGGCCCAAAGTGATTCCTTTCACACAGCTCACAGCCTGTGCCAACAAAACCACTGTGACATTTACAAGCTCCTGTGCCGGTGCGCCCATCATCGCAGTCTCCATGCTCTCCACACGGCGCCTCAAGACCACCAGGACACACTAAACCACAAACCAACACAGTTTTACACCTACTGGCTGCATCATTTCATGCAACATTTGTTCAATTCTCACCTTGACAGTCTCTTCCGAAGTGGTTTTTACAGCACTTTGCATCCCACGTCATTTTCGTACATATCCGATTACAGCCAAGCCAATCTCTGTAGGAGTTGTATCCGTAACCGTACGAGTACATACCGTAATAACTGGGCCGTCTGTACATGTAAGGGGAATAGGGTCGTCTACATATGCTAGTTCTGTTCTGTAAGAAGAGATCAGTCTGGATCAATGCATGTTACGTTTGTATAAGCATGAGTCAATATAGTGCTGACTGCCAAAGCTTTAATGCAACAGAACCAAAAAATATAAAAAAGTCAATAAAACATCATTAAACCAAAAAATAACAAAAAGTAAGTCAATAAAGTGTTGACTGTTTAAGTTTCGCTAAAGCAACAGAACCAAAAAACAACAAAAAGTCAATTAAGTGCTGACTGCTGAAGGTATGTTAACGCAGCAGAACCACAAATCAACAAGATATGATGAGATGCACTCACTGTGTCCTCTGATCCGAGGGGACAACGGGATTGCGAACCGCAAGAACCGCAAAGTCCCTGAAAACAAACAACGTTGTTATCACAACGTTAGGATGGCCCACGTGTTTTAATGTTCAAATCACTTTGAAGCAAGTTTGTTGTACCAGTAGTGGAACTAAGTTGAACAAAAAAATGCACAAAATGTTCTGCACACATGTGCTTTTTTCCAGTTGTGCTTTACTTTTTATTTTGTGCCATTTTTGGTGATATAAATAATCTCACTTAAATTTCTAAGAGCATGAACATTATCTTAGTCTCAAATCAACAACAAGTTTTGTACCTTTATCTCTATGCTTACGAAGTCATCGCAGCGAGCGCCAATGCTCGGCGGCTCCAGAAGCTGATCAATCCCATGAGCGATACCTGAATCGAACTGCATGTTTCGCGCTACGATTCTGCCATTGTTTCCATTGATTAAGATGTCGCCCTGAAAATCAGTCAATGAGACGTGAGCAAATTTACATTCAAATGTCTAACAATAAAACGCCAATGAATGAAACACTTCAAATGAATTCACAGTGTAGTTCCCAATCTCATATTTCAGACTTTTTTTTATCAGGATGTGTTAGCTAAATTGGCTTATGTCAAGTTTTAAATGTTCCACAAAGAGAAATTAAAAAGACAAATATGTATTCATATTTCTAATAATAAATATTTTGTTCCAATTCTGATATTTTGAATTCTTTGCTCATTATTCCTCATCCAAATACTTACAGTTAAATCTTTGTTGCAGCTGAATCTGAGCTCTGATCCAATCAATGTTTCCAAGCTTCTCTCAGCAGTAAGAGCAACAGCAACTACCTGGAAACATACAACCAAAACAGTTTTATGACCCTTAAAAGAAAGTACTATGGCAGTACCATGGTACAGTGATGCTATCAAATGGTAACACCATGGTACTTTGATATATAACTTGATTTCATTAAATGTTTTAAATCATTTCACAGAATTCATTTAGGTTTGAGTTTCATTTACTCTCTGGTCGCGGACTATGTGAGCTTTGAGGTAGGCTTGTAGTTTATCACGATGGTCTTCACTGTACAGCCATGTCTTTCTATCCTCAGGGAGTCTGTTAAAAACGTCATCCGTTGGCCAGAACATGGTGAATGGGTAAAAGGGTTGATGTTGCACCACATGCATCAATTCCGCATCCTGTTTAGATGAAGACATGACAGGCATGATGTTTTTGGAAGACGTTTGTAAGAATAATGCATCTGGATTGATAACCAAAAAATCTGGATCTACAGCACAAATATTACCTGCAGGAGCTTGCTGAAGATTTTGAAGCCATATTGTTCAGCAGCTGCTGTAATGTTCAGCTGCAACGTAAATTGAGTTTCACTTTGTGGAATGATATTTTTATTAAATATTTTATTTTTTTACACAAAAATGGTAGCCATTGGTTGAGTTACATACAGTAGTGTTGACATCTGCCTTGCCCGTTAGTTCGTACGGAAAGAGGACCTTGTCTATTAAATGTATGACTCCATTGGAGCACTCAACGTCACTGGTGATGATCTTTGTATTGTCATTGATGTACACAACACCCTGAGAGACAAAGGCATATGGTTCAGATCAACTTTTCCACCAAGGGGAAATGATTTGCAGAGACATTTTTTCACCTTTGTAGGGGAAATTGTTATAATCACCTAATTAAATGAATCTGTGTTGTCTTTTATATGTAAAATTATTAGATGTATTCAATTCAATTAATCAATCAGAATAATATAGGCTATTGCCAATACAATTTTATCAACTGCCACAAAAGTCATCTTTACACTACAAACATGGCATTTACCGTTTTCTTAATGATGCTTAATTATTTTCAAAGGTGGAATAATTGTTTTTTCGCCTCAGTATCTTGAATTTGGAAGGCATTTTTGTTCATTTTGGTGGCATTTTTTCCCCAAGCCACTGTTAATTTCCGACCTTAATTCAGAGAAAAATTCAATATCGAAAATACAAAATGTGTTTGACACTTCAAGTACTCACATCTCTTACGCTGAAGCGTAATTTATATCCGCTACTGGTGACAACTTCTTTAACAGATTTGAGGTCTGATTCACGCAATTCTTCACAACTGACAATGTGGTAACGCAGCAGATCTGACATGTGACTTGAATTTATCCATGGTTCAATCTGTGGAGTCTGTCATGACAAGAAATTATATGAAATAACAATAGAAAAGATTTGAAAACTTTTTGATTTGTGCAAATGTACAATGGTGTACACTATTTCAAAAGAAAAAAAAGTGCCTTCGCAATCTTGCATGCATTTAACTTTTAACACAACTTCGAAAAACCACATTTATTATGTAACGCCTACTTTTTTACTATCCAATCAATACCGATATATTAAAAAGTCTATTCTTAACTTCTTGAATATCAGGTGACATCAGATTAGGTAAGATAAATTCTTAGCACAGGAGATGAACTGACTTATAATGTTATGATATTTTTGAGTGATGCAGTTTGTGGGAGCGCAGCATACCGAAAAATTTGCGACATAATCTGCATGAGGAGCAAACACAGTGAAAGGTCCTTGACTGTACAAATCTCGGACTCTCGTTACCTATAACATACATATATTTCACATTATTATTGTGAATATATTTCAATATATAAAGAAATGAGCTAGTTTAAACATGCACTTACACCGAAACTTCTTCGCAACCATGCTGCCTCAGGAATACGAAGAAGCTCCTGCAATAAATTCAGAGATTCTTTTTAAAAGCAGAAGCTGCTGTTTATCATGTTTGGTCAATCATTATATTTAACCTAAAATTCATCTTAAAATGATACTAACTCTACTGACAGTTCCTGCACACTTAAAACCATCTCCTTTGTAGCCAATATAGCATGTGCAATTACGTTCCCCATCACCGAGGTATCTGCAAACAGCATTAATACTGCAGTCACCATTATTCTGTAATAAAACAAAATAAAGATTATTGCATACAAAAATACCTTATAGATTTAAAATAATTTGCCATAATACTGTCTTTGAAATCTGTTACCTTCCGACAAGGATTAACTGCAAAACATCTATGTCCAATGGAAGTAAAACCAGGCTTGCATGCACATGCAACCTGTAACAAATGTAATGCACAACATTTTAATGTTCACTTTTTAACGTTAACACTTGTTGTTAGGCATTAACTATAATTGGTGACACGAACCCTGTTTGGTCCAGTTTTCATGCATAAAGCATTTTTGTCACATCCTCCATTGTCCACTAAGCAGGCGTCTATTTCTGCAGTGAAAACATAATTACACAAGTTTAAAAAAGTAAATGCTTGCAGACAATGCAAAACTGATAACTGAGCCCAATACAGAGCCCTGAGGCACACCCTAAGCACACATCACATGTACATGAAATGGTAAATAAAACATAATCAATGCTAATTATAATACTAAATTAACATCAAAGAAACCATAGGCAGCAGACCAAGACCCTCTGCACAACAACAACAACACTATAGGAATCAGAAAAGTTTTAAATGCTAAACAAAAATAAAAATGTTGCACAGATGCATTGATGCACACGTCAAATCTAAAACACAAATTTCAATGGATCCATGCTACCCATTTGGATATAACAGGAAGTGAATCACTCTTTTACCGAGACACACAACCCCATCACCAACGAAGCTGGCTTTACATGCGCAGCTCCTTTCACCGGGCGATGTTTTTGTGCAGTTTGCATTTGTGGAACACCCTCCATTGTCTGTGGCACATGGGTCAATTTCTGTGGAAGGCGTATGCAAAGCATTTACAATAAGACCAAGAATGTGTATTAAGAAAGTAAACAGGGTGAATACTGATTTCACTGTCACTGAGAAAAAAACTTAGCAATGAAAGAGACAAACCTTTGCAAAAAGTCCCGTTACCCTTATAACCAGCGGTACAGGAACAAGTTGGAGGAGTCCCTGAACCTCCTGAGATACAGCTGGCAGAATAATATTTAACTATAAACACTGATGAATGTGTTAAAAATATAAAGTGCCTTATATGTATATTTTACATACTTACTTGGCATTGACATCACAAACTCCACCACAGGCATCATCAACTACCGCTGCAAAATACATATTTTTATGACGTCAAGTGCATTAAGGTAAGAAACATGCGATCTGACACAAAATGTTGCCATTTGACCTTAATACTGACCAACAGAGCAACTCACTCCCTTCCAACCTTTGAAACAAATGCATTGCCCATTTCCCTCCATACCGTCCAAACATTTGCCATGTTCACAGTGACATTCTACCGAACAAAAAAAATTGCTTTACAAGGGTTTGTTCAAAAAAATTTGAACAACACTAACAGAATGCCAAGATCGTAGAATAAAAAAATTGCTCATAGATGTTACCTGACTTGCAGTCTTTTCCGTATCTCCCAGGTTCACACATCTCACAGGCCGTTCCATGGAAGCCCTCTTTACAGAGACACTCCCCACTGCCGAACAGCCCGTCCTGGCATTGACCGTTGTTGGAGCACCAGTTATCCACAGTCCCAGGACATTTGGAGCAATCATGCCCAAAGTATCCCGGACAGCAGGAGTGGTCCTGGAAGGAAAGTTATTATGAGGTCTGAATCTGAATCATCTTGGAATCTGAATTTTAAAGGTGTAAACCCGACCAGTCCAGCACACAATACTCCGGTCCAAAAAGCATTTCTAGCTCCGCGATCTTGATTTAACACATTGTATTATTCCTAAATGTGTCCAAACAGAAGTATAGCTTGCATATTCAGTGTTGCCACAAGTGGGCGCTGTAGAAGAGACTTTTATAAACTCTTCTTCTATGGTTAGTTTTTTCTTTCAGGGTCAATGAATGTCAAGATGAAGCAACAGTTTGTTAAACTGTCAACATGTTTATAGTTCAGTTTGAAATAAAGTATGAATATAGCACAAAGCCTTACATCCTTCCTCGACATCCTTAAAGGGATAGTTTTTATATAAAAAAATAATATTGTCATCCAAACTGGTAAGACTCAACTTCGAAACACAAATTATGACATTTTTAATGAAATCTACAATGTTTCTGTCCCTCCATTGAAAGTCCAGGTAACCAAAACTTAGAAGATCTAAAAATTTCATAAAGTCATCATAAAACAAATCCATATGAATCAAGCACTTTCATTCAAGTCTTATGAGGAGATACAATTGCTTTATATGATGAACAGATTTAATTTAGACTTTTATTAACAGAAACCTCTCAGATTACATTCAAAATATCTTACTTTGTGTTTCGAAGATGAACCAAAGTCTTATGGGTTTGGGGGGTAAATGATGACAGAATTGTCATTTTTAGGTGAACTAATAACCCTTGCACTGTCCTCATTGAAATCGATGGATCTGTAGCGTAAACTCAAGTATAAGTGCCCTCAAGTACATACAACAGGACTGTGCACCACAATCAGTGACGTCTGAGTTTGCATACTTGTTCAGTAAGCTTCTGACCTTAGAAAATTAAGTACCTTTGTTGTTCTCAAACAGTCAATGTGACAGCCCGGCACCATTATTCTCTTTCTTCCAACTCTTGTCCTGTATTTACAGTTTGACTTCATATTTGGAGGGTACTTTGGCTGTATCTGAAGAAACGATGAGAAGAACGAATCATAAACTTCCTTTTTAGTAAACTACTTTTACCATTATGAATAACATGAAAGTTAAGAACAAACTAAAACAACAATGAACCCATCTTACAGGTTTGGCATCATAGAGGCATTTTGGTGCAGCAGTACAATCTCCACAGCGGCCCTGCAAAGAAAGCAAACGTTCCTTAGCTTTGTTCGTAACGCCACTTTGAGAAAGTAACCTCAGAAGTACCAACAGAAACTTACAGAAATTTTTAAAAACACATCTTTACTGCAGTGGTTCTTGTGAAGGTCTAAGACACGTGGGATCCCGAACACTGTGCCATGCCTCGTCTCAATGAAGCTTCCGTTTATGGGAACGTCATTGGCCATCGTCTGGAGTTTAGGAATAGTTAATCACAACTATTTTCATCTAAGCACTGTACAGAACATAAGTTGTTGCCAGTTGTGCAATACCTGATTTTCAGTGTCCACATAAAACATGATCTGAGTGCCATTTCCCAAAAACGTGTTTTTGAAGAGTCCATGGCCCAAGTGTTCAGGAAAGAGTTGCTCGCTTATAATTACATGATATTTTACAATGTCTTTGCTCTGTTGAAAAGAGACAATTTCGTCAACTTTATGACTGATATGATCAAACATTGTTTCAAAAAGTTTTACTCACCAGTTGTGTAGAGTTTGTTTTATTTAGGTATTCTTTTATGGCACTGTCATACGGGACAAAAATGGTGTAATCTCTAGTTGGGATACTGTTTTCCAAGTCGTAAAGCTAAAAAAGTAGAAACAACTATGCTTGTGTAACAAAATCAATATTCAGTTATTATGTTACTCTTTTTGAAAATATTGAGTAAGTTATATCTCTGGGTAAATGGCAGAAACTCACCAGTGCCGCCTGCCTGAAAAGGCTGAATTCTGGCGTGTTGTTTAGGAGCTTCATCAAAGTGGGAGGTGGTGGAGGAATATCAGATAGAGCGGGTCGAAGAACCTGCGAGAAAAACAGATATAAAAATGTTCATATTTCACAGAATGAGGTGAATAATATGGCCTATTTCAGAAGAAAATCTGAGTGATCCTGGTAAAAAATGTGGCACCACAAAGCTAGTTTGCCAAGGTGCTGTTAAGGTGTTCTAAATGTTTTTAGGCTGTTGCTCTGTTGTTGCTAGGGTGTTGCTATGCAGTTGATAAGATGTTCTAAATGTTTTCAAGGCAATTCTATGCAGTTGCTAAGAGGTTTTGAGTGTGTTTAAGGGATTGCTATGTTCTTGCTAGGGTGTTTTAGGTAGTTGCTAGGGCATTGCAATGCAGTAGCTAATGTGTTCTACATGTTTTTAGGCCATTGCTAGGGTGTTGCTATGCAGTTATTCTGGTCTCTAGATATGTCTTGGGTCCCTCCTTTCATGTAAGTCCATGGGAAATCCCATTTTCTTGTTTATTGTAAACTCGTTGCACAAAATGTGTGGAATGCACTTAAGTTTAATACTTTTGGTTTGGTATTTTAAAAACCAGACACCATCTTTGCAAAGTTTAATTACCATGTCAATAATGTGAATGCACCCATTTATTGCCTTGAGGTCTGGGACAAGAATGGTAGCATTGCCGATCATGAGCTCCTAGGGACACAAGGGTAAACAGGTCAGTGAAAGATGACCAATTTAAGGCTGTAATTAATTCGAGGGGTGGGGTTTGTGTGACCGTTACCCCGCCGTTGCTTTGCACCTCCCATTTAGTCTTTCCTATAGTCTGGACTGTTTTACCAACTTGCTGCAGTAAGTCTTCAGAGGTGTAGATCCCCTCTAAAAAATGAACTCTAGACAGAAATTGCACACAGGAAATTATCTCATGGTATTTATTCTCTTCTGCAAACCTCATAAATCAGTTCTCAATGTCAATCCAAACACATACTTTAGAAGGTGAGGCAGCCTGTAATAATCAAACCAAAAAGCCTCGTCTGAACTGCTGAGGTTCTTGAAAGCAACTTTAGATGGAACCAAAGCCGTGACTCTGCTGTCACTCTCAATCACTTTGTGCCTCTGAAGACAAACACAAAAATGTTGTAGAATAATATTTGTTTAATAAATAATCCTTTTTCTCTTTCAATCAGGTCACTATAATTTTTTGTAAACAGACTCATTGACAATTTACTCAAGTAAAGATGTACTTACTTTAAGGTAGCGATTGAAATTATAAAACACAGAATTTCCATCTAGCTCCTGAAAATAAAAACATTAATAAAAAAATGGGTTACACTTTATTTTAAGGTGTATTTGTTACAGTGTAATTATATATTTAAGTACTGTGTAATATTACTTAACAACATGTACTGTATAGGGTTAGGGTAGGATTAGGGTTTGGTTGAGGTTTAGTTTAATTAGTTTAATTTACTGTTATTACTATGGTAAGTACATGTAACATATCACATATGTAACAAATGAATTTGATCCAAATCAGTTTTTTGGAACAAATCTATTGTGAATATGTCCATTGTGTATATGTATTTGTGTGTGTCCATGATGTTGACAGCCGATTTAAATCCTTACGATTAAAAGAATGCGTCATCTTACCATAAGCATGTTTCCATAACACGTGAGTCCGTCACCTTCGTATTCTCTTGGGCATGTGCATTCACGTGTTCCAGGACTCTTCAATTTACATAAGGCCTGGAAACATTATCGGGCAGTTACACAACATTACATACTAGCATAAAGGAGTTTTAGCCTTAAATTTAGCCTCATTTTGACTGGTTATTATGTTATACATATCTCTGAAATGATGAAATACAGACCAGAGAATGGCAGCCTCCGTTATCGGACGAACAGGGGTTGACGATTTTACAGACGATGCCATCTCCCATGTAGCCTTTCTTGCAGCTACATTCATTCTGAACAGAAAAATAAGTTGAGCAAAACTCAGGTCTGGGTGTGCAATGGTAATGTTTCTGGTATTAATTCAGTCTCTTTCCTAAAGTTCCTTTGGAGAATTGCAAACTTGCATAAGTCAGACAATAGTTGTCAAACAAGAAGGAGTACAGAGCTATAAAATAATTGTGGATAACAGCTCAGAGCATTTGAAATTCAAAGTATTTGATGAGAAATACAGTGCTATGCATAAGTTTAGACACCCATGCTAAAGTTGACTAAAAAGAGGAATAAAAAATCATCTTTTGGAAATTGAACTTAATGCCTTAATTAAAAAAATTAGGAAAAATCCAACCTTTAAGGACACCAATTTTCTTTGTGAATGAATAATGTATCGTAAATAAATAAATGTTCTTCCTTAAAATACATGGTGCATAAGTCTGGACACCCCTATGTTAAATTCCCATAGAGGCAGGCAGATTTTTATTTTTAAAGGCCAGTTACTTCATGGATCCAGGATACTATGCATCCTGATAAAGTTCCCTTGGCCTTTGGAATTAAAATAGCCCCACATCATCACATAGCCTTCACCATACCTAGAGATTGGCATGGTTTGATTTCAGTTAGCCTAATAGCTGGTTTGATTTGCATTGATTTCCAAAAGATGATTTTTTATTCCTCTTTTTAATCAACTTTAGCATGGGTGTCTAAACTTATGCATAGCACTGTATATGAGTTTATATTGAGATCTCTGACTTGATTGCAGACTTTGGTATTTGAAACATTGTTGAGATGTCTAGCCCTTGCATTACGTAAAATGTCTGGATACGATGATCGTTGTTCCAGGTCAGATTGACCCTAATTGGATTGAATACAATTCACTAAAAATCACACTATAAAATTTTTTTAAAAAATCTGGTAAAAATAGTAAAATGTTAACATCAATACTTCTTACACATTACAAAAAAGTTAACATAAGAACTGGGTTTTTTTAGGTTTTTTCACAAAATGTGAATATTATAAATTATATTATTACTGTATATTATAAATTTTGTGTATTTTTGTGTGCTTTTCTGAAGCTTAAAAAGTAGAGCATGGGTTCGATTCCCAGCCAAATTTACAACACAGTTATATTTCTTCGAACTGCCAAATGCAAAAAATGTACATATAAATATCATCAGAGGCTAGTTGAGAAACTGACAAAACAGTTTGACAAAAATTTGCATGTCAAATTGACCCTCTAACATCCTATTCGCTATAGAAATTTCGTACACACATTCCACAACACATCAGACTGTTGAAATGTTCATGACCCTAAATGAGAAAAAGTCACAAACTTCCATGAAAAAACATCTTAGGATAACCTGTATTTCTAACAACTCGAAAATGTGTTCTGGGCAAATTGACCCGGACTAGAGAAGACACGTAGATGCAAAAGACTTTCAATTAGAGAGACAATTGATATATTAATATTTTTCTGTCCTACAGGTTAACTGTATCCTCACAGGTTATTTACCAATCCAGGTTATAGTATCAGGATCATTACCTGTCCTGGCGCAGTCGGGGAGCAGTCTGCATTTTCATGACATCCACCACGACTCTCCAGCAGGCAGTTATTGATCTCCACACACAAACTCCCATCACCGGTCCATCCTTCCCTACAAATACAGTTCACCTTTCCAGCATCGTACGTACACATGGCCTATTAAACACACACACACAAAAAAAGAGTTAAACCGACTTAAATACCTTAACATTGTTATAATGCGCATGATTCAGCAGGGTGTAGTATAATAACGAATACAAAAGTTGGCTTTCATACTATTTCTGCTGGTTTTCATAGCATTTCCAAACCTTCTGCTGATGTAACTAAGGCTGGTGGGAGAAATTACATTTACAGACTACTTTCTACACATTTCACACTGTAGGAGTTGCTTTGAAAGCCCATTTCCGCCACATAAGAAAAACATTCTTTGGTAAAATGTGAATATGACATAAAAAGTCGAAATTAGGACATCCTAATTTTTTTCCCTTTTTTTTGGGCTCATCCCCAATCTCTCTCTACAATTATTTATTGACCTTCTTGGCTTCTTTTTAATGGTGGCACACTGCCAATTAGTTTATTATTATTATTTCAATATTATCTTCACTCTTATAGCTAAACAATTTTCACAAAGGGCCAGAGGTTTCTTAGCTTTGCTCATATTGCCCTCAGACTACTAAAATATAATATATTTCTAATGAAATTACTACATTCTAGCGAATATGTTAATCCTATAATGAAAAGTCTGATTCATTCTATTGACATGAACATTTGGTTCCTTTTTTCTGCCAGCAAAACACAGCTCTGATTAAATTATAAATGATGTAATCTGATCAAAATTATCAGGTTTTTTTTCATTTCTTTATTTTTACACATTGCATCCTTAAATAACTCAGTGTGGTTATCTACTTTTTGTTTTACTCTTACAACAGAGGTGCAAAAATTCAACCCTGACCAATGCTGGAAATCATTTTCATGTGTCAGTTTGAATCAAAGGGGCGACTTTGAATCGCTGCAACTTCTGAATTCTGATGTTCTAGTAAAACAGGGCAGACATCACTTTATATTTATTCTACATCTGAGGGCTAGAGGCAAACTGCCGGAAAATAAGGGAAATACATGTGTCTCACATTGACGTCGCAGCCTCCTCTCTCAGGCTGGAGGCAGAGATTGGTTTCAAGGCAGGTGTAACCGTCTCCTTCGTATCCAGGCAGACAAACACACCTACAGCACAATGTGCAATAGATCAATAACACGCCAAAGACAGACGGCGATTAACAAGTCGGCACATTACAACAGTTAAACACAAAGACACTGACACAGCTAAGATGATTGCTTCAATGGGCAGTGCAGAGTAAAAGTATGGGGTTGTAAAAAACATAAAAATAACGTTTGTCAAAATACTGGCCGAAAATGTTGTCTAAAATAAAATAAAAAATCTGATTGTAAAATAAAGTAAATTAAAATGACGGGAATTGCAGGGTAAAAGTATTTGATTGTAAAGCAATCAAATATCAAAAACATTTCTAAAATTAAATTCAATTAAATTAAACAACCCTGACTATTTAAAAAATAAAATAAAAAATAAAAATAAAAAATAAATAAAAATAAACATCCGGGCAGTCTATAATGATTACTAACATGGTTTGTCCATTGTTGTAGACACATTTGGCGTGAACGTGGCAGTGCACAAGGACGCCGTCTGAATTGCAAGGGGTGGCGGTCTGGTCACAAAGGTCCCCTGAAAACCCCTCCAGACAGGATCCTTTCCTACACAGCCCCATACTGCCAGGTCTGCTATCACAGACGCCATGGACACAGCGGCAATCTACAGGACCGAACAGAGCGCAAGGAGAGGAGAAGGTCACGACCGCTGGTACTGCATCAGCGGCGGGTCACATTTTGGACAAAGAGACAGAAGGAGGTACTTTGAACATAAAAAAACATATAAGGTATATAACTTCACCTTCATCACAGTTCTCTCCATGTTTGTTGGGGTCTGAGCAGAGGTGACACCCTACGCCCTTAAACGCTGGTTCACACTTACAGGAGCCGTTTCCATAGATGCCGTCAAAACACTACGGACGGAGACATGACAAATAAACAGCGACACTTTCTTCTGCTGAAGTCGCGTTCATACGGTCTTCATACTAACATACTTACAGTCCCTTTATCATAACATGGGTGCTGGAAACCTCCAATGCACGGCTTACAGTCCGGCCCATAGAAACCACTGCAACACTGCGGCGTCTGCAAACAAGATGGCGAAACATCTCACAGATTATTCATTATAAATAATTCAGAATATTTATTGATCAAGACATTTGAAGGAACTGAGACCTTGTTTTCATACCATCTGAGTAATGTTGCAGTATTTGGCACAGCCTTCCTCTAAGAACGAGTAAGACCATCGGCGATCAGGAAGTGGCTCGCAGCCTTTAAGATGACCTGTCTATCAAGTGGGGGAAAAAACGCACGAATACAGCTTTTGTTTGAATAAATTATGTTCAACACTCTTGTCAGAGGTGCTCATGTTCTGATTCTCTTCATTTGTAATTGTAATGTTGAAAACCCATTCATTTAAAATGTCTTTTAACAATTGCGTATTGATTAAAGATGTCTGATTTAGTCAATAAATAACTGAAATTAGTATTACCAGCTCAACACTTCCAGGTGGACATTGTGTCTCATAAAGATGACTACATCGGACGCAGGAACCCTATGGAGAGAAGCAAAAAAAATGAGAGAATTCATAGAAAATCTTTATTTACCACAATAAATAAATGAATTGTATTTGACAAACAAACAAACAATTAATAAATACAATTATTTATATTATTATTAATTAATATATATATATATATATATATATATTCAATTAATCAATTTCAGTGTTTTTACAATTCCATTTGGAAACTTGGCCATGCAAGTACACTGTGAAAAACATTTAAAATTATGTTATGTATAAAGTTATGTTTGCCTAATAAAGTTGAAGATTAAATATTGTGACCAGTTCATGCAGAAGCCAGAATTATAATGTGGGATGACTATAATTAACCTATGATTTTATTTACTTCACATAAATGTGCTTAATATTTAGTGCTTTGTCCTAGAGAAGATTCTGGTGTTGATCATTTATTTTACTGGCCACATGTACAAGAATTATGTCATCACACATTAACAAAAAGATCTCAGTAAAAAGGCACCTACAAATGTGATCCTGCTCCCATTTATGTCACAACGATGGGGCATTATGGGAACTATGGAGGAAGGTACAAGAACTCCATCGATCAGGTGAATGATTCCATTGGCCGCGACAATGTCTTTCGTTTCGAGAAGTATTCCTTTATCACCCAAAAAGACTCTTCCCTGTGGATTGATTGAGAGGATGTAAAAACAACAGTCCCATTAATTTCAATTTCTTCTTAATGTACTGCCAGTAAGTCACCAAATTTTTGTATTGTACACAGAATGAGGCCCAACACACTTGCCCCAAATCTTATAAAAATGTCTCATTGCCATCAGGAGTTACAGCCAATGCAATCAATGAAGGACAGTCACTTACATCCTCAGAGGCATTGATCCTTAAGATCTCACTGGCCATGGTCGTAATCTCAGACATGCTGGCGAGCTGGTCCACAGTGATCTAAGTATAAGATACATGATATGATATATGTTATCCATTAGATAACTATGGAACTGGCCAAATTGTTTAAAAACTCAAACATACATTTAGTATTATATAAGCCACTGACCCAAACAGTCAACTAAATACTGCACTTACTGACTAGTTTAAAGACTAATTAAAAGACTAATCAAATAAAATTTGGTCTGTTAGCTATGAGGCTATATATATGCTAGTGTACTGACACTGACACATAGTGTACTGAAATTGACAGTAACCTTTTAGCAGTTGGAAAATGGTCCAAAAGTATGGCTGTCTAAATGGAAACCACTGTTCTGCCAAAGATCTGACAACATTTGTACATAACATTTATTTTGAGTCTTGAAACAACCCTACTCTTAACCTTGTAAATGCTAATCTCGCAAGAGCTTCACAGAACTAGATATCACCCAAATCATCTACTGCTCAGGGGCATACCCTTTTTTGTCCAATTAAATGCTGTTTAAAACAGGATAAAAAACTTGCAAATGACTAGCATTAGCATGAAGCAAATCATGGTCTTGCAGGCTGTGACAAACTATACACTATAAAAAACTTTTAAAAAGATAATATGTGCTTCCCCAACTTCACATTTCAAGAAAACTGCATACGTCAAACCATTTCAGGGGTTCTCCAAAGTGATGACATAAATGCCCCATTTTAACGTCAAAATAACTGTGGGAAACCATTTATTACATTCCAGAGGTCAAAGAGAGACTTACAGCGGCCAGGGAGAACATATGGTGTTTCAGAAGCGTCTGAAGCTTTGGTTTGGCCTTTATAACAAAGAGATGAAAAATCAGTGTTACGAACGAATATATGAATATCCTATGGATTTGATTAAAACAATGAGTAAAACTGGGATCCAAATAACTTGATTATACATATCCAGCTTCATTAGAGGCAAAAAACACATATGGGCAACTCACATCATTCAGCATGTACATAAGACTTCCGTCTCTGAATTTGTCAATGGCTGTGTTGGTTGGAACAAGCACTGTAAGAGGACCTGAACCTCTTATGGGTAACATGGCTCCACAATTCTGCAGCAGAAAGAGACAAAATATTTTGAATGCTTGGGTTCAGTGGAGAAATGCAGAAAGCGAGCCCGATAGGAGATCACTCACATCAACCAGAGACAGGAATCGATTGAACCTTTCATCCTCTCTGAAAATCTCCCCGATGGTCTTGGA